>NC_056734.1:211031743-211069243 GCF_019279795.1 Protopterus annectens
CAGAAAATGAGTAATGCAATATTTTCTACTGAAAAGGGGCAAATCTTATCTTCACAGTCTGTATGTGTTTGAGTCCAAGTGTGTACGGATTTACAAGAGTGTGTGATTGTGTGTGTGTGGGTGAGTGTGAGCAAGTGTGTATATGAGTTATTGCTTTTGCAGAACTGACTTCCTTATTTTATAGTGTTCTACCTAAAATTTGTAAAAGTACTATTATATAAAGCACATAAATGAACAATTTTTCCACTTCTGCTCCAGTTTATTTTATCAGTTTTTTCCCACTGCCTGAAACACATTCTCTTACACAAAAAATGTTTTCTTGTGGATTAAATTCCTGACTTTCATACCTTATTTTACAGAATCCCAGCTTTTTCTCAGTTTCCCCCATCCCTTATAATGTTTTTTGATTTATTGGTATATCACTGAGGATTTCAGAGAAGTTTGTGAAGCTGGACATTAGTGTTTCATACTTCATACAGCTTAGAAACTGTATGCTGATGCAAAACATGGTGCTTTATTAACTTGTGTAACTTAATTAGAGTAATATTTAAACATTTTCCCTGATTTTACCCCCATTATTTTTGCTATGCCTAGAATTCATGAGCAAAGATGCTGAGAGGTATACAGAGAAGTTAAGATTTATACAGAAAACAATACCTCTCGACTGCACCTAATTTTGCAAAATGTATCTAAATTTTGTCTTACATTTTTTACCCTGTCCCTGATTTTTCTTATAAATCACAGACAAAACAAATCAATAATGTTAGTCAGTACAGTTTTGCACTTATTGCCAAACAAATCTGTGATGACTCAACCCTGTGGCTCTATTAACGTTTAAGTGAAGTATATTAATAGCTATACATTGGTCCTGATTTGCCACTTCCCATTATTTTCAGCTATATCCAGAATTCCTGAGGAAAGAAGTAAGAGCTATGGGAAATAATACCATTATGGTGGGAATAGCTGAAATAATACTTTCACGTACATGACACTGGGGGGTGAGCTCTCCCGGGGACTAGCCCATGATGTATAGGAGAAGCAAGGTAAAGAAGAACAATAACTGGAGAAGGTGTTTTTCATTTTCTTTCTGTCAGACTCTTAAAAACTGCTTATACTGCATTGTTACATTTTAAAGTAATTGTGATATTGCTTGTCAATTCATCCAAAGCAGCTGTGCGATTTCTTTGCCTATGTGAATATTTTGATTGGAGGGGTTTGTGTACAGTGTGTGCAGATGCCTGAAAAGCGCAGATACAAATTCTGAAGCAGAGAGTAAAACAATATTTAACACAGAGACCCAAGGGGAATGCTGAGTGCTAGGCTGTACTTCATTAGGATTTTCATGTAAAGCTACATTCAGGAGTGATCAGCCAACTGAAGTTTGATACTGACACTTAAAAAGACTTTACTAAAGTAGAACAGTGGATTTGGTAATCCATGTTTAGCTTATGAATGCCTATTGTTTTCTGGTGGATCGTACATTTCTGAGACAATAACCTTACCTGTTTATAATACCTTTATGCTTTTACACAAACTTTAGAGGAATTGTAAATTGTAAATCAATGCAGGGAAGGCTAGACAACATTCCAAAACATCCATTAGGGTCAGTGAAACTTGAAAATGCAGTTATGTAAGTGTCCTTTTTATCTCTAAGTGTAGTATTCCTTCTGCAAAGTTTGTTGGTCACCCGGGTCCTATTTTAAAGGTTTATTTTAGATACTCTAGACTTTTTTTTACATAAAAATTACTATTAGTTAATGAGAGCCGACCTCTTGATGTTTGTGTTATGGTATACATGGACAGATGAATATAAAGTGATTTGTGGGACTGACTTGTGTGTTACTTAAAACTTGAGTATGTGTGGACAGTAATATACTTATTAGTACATTTTTCCAAGATTTGTAAGACAAGTTTGTCCACTTCTCTCAAAGGATGAAATGTGAATATGTATTCTTTATTGGATTCTATGGTAAGAACACTGGGACAGGGCAATTCTGGACTGCTTAGTGCTATATTTTCACTTGTTTATTGTTTTTAGTAGAATATTACATTTCTATATAAGACAGTATGTGTTACATTGAGAGGAATTTTGAGAGATTCATTTGAATGATTTAGACAAATATCTCTCCATCTTCTATATCGCATACATATATATTTTTGTGAGAAAGGAAACAAAACGTGATTAATAAATGTATATTTGATAACTTACAATACTTCTGTTAACATGATAGATCTAAGAAATCTGTTTCTGACTGTATATAGCCTTGTTTGAAGAAAATTATTAATATGAAATAGTTTAATAACTATTGATAGATATTACTATCATATTATACTAAGTTAAAAGCGGTTAAATAGTAGTTAGTCAAATATTTAGCTATATACTGTCCTTATGATACTTTATATTAGAGACTAGCTAATACTTTTTTCTATGTTTTATGCATACACAATAATTTACATTGTATTTCATTTTCGTGATTAACATATTATATCAGATGAAATATATCTAGTTAACTTTTAATAGATTTAAGTTAAAATAACCACTAGTTTTATATCTAATCACTATTACTTACTACATATTACTGGTGGTAGCTGTGTTCTGTTGCTACAGGTTAAGGGTTCGATCTCAGTGGCAAATGTCATTGAGACAGGGAGTTTATAACTCCAGGAGGAGAGCTATATTGTGTTTTTATAATCTGTATTATATGTTCATTGTTAAAAAACAGTTTCTTTTGACATCCATTTTAATCTATCCAAATAGAATTATAAGTTACAATGCTCATGATATATGTGTTTCCCACTATGAATCAATGTATAGTACTTGCAGAATTAACAAGTTTATGGTTGGAAATAGATTCTTAAATTACACATATTGTATTGATATGTTATTAATTAATCACACACTCATACCTATATAACATGACTATATTAAAAGGCATACCGATTAATATAAATGGTCTAAATAACCCCATCAAAAGAGGTAGTTTCTTTAAATATCTAGCCCTACATAAACCAAACTTAATATTTTTACAGGAAACTCATTTAATAGGAGATAATATTAAGTTCTTGAACACAAATATACAGTCATCGCAAGCTCAGTATATACAAAAAAGAAAAGGGGGGTTGCAATTTTATGGGACAAATCACTTCCTTTACCAAGAATAATTAAAACATATCAAGATAATAAAGGATTGCTATGTTTAGTCATTATTGAAATAAAGAAAACAATATATACAATAATAAATAACTACTGGTTACCGGCAATAGGTACTATCAAACAACTTTTATCTCAAATAATATCTCAGTCTGAAGGAAATATTATCATGGCAGGGGACTTTAACTTTAATTGTTTTCTAGATTTAAAAGATACAACCACTTAAGCAAATAGGAAAAATACCCCTCAAGCAAAACAATTAATAAAATTTATAGACTCCTACCTGCTCAAAGATATTTTTGACTTCACTGATCATAGCTCTCTAAAATACACATTCTGTTCCAATAGACACAAATCATATTCCAAAATTGATAGAATACTATTCTCCACACAAATTATAAATTACTTAAATAACATAAATAAAGTCAATAAAATAAAATAAAATAACTTCTTGTCCAATCTCCGATCATAATTCCATTATATTTGAATTAAATATTAACAACATCCCTAATGCACAAATAAAAAGAATACCTGCATATCTTATCCAACTTAAAGATTTTCAGTGATTTTTAAAAGAAGAAATGCAAAATTTTATAGATATAAATTCAGCATCAAATACTCATGAGATATATGTTTGGGATGCACTAAAAGCTTACCTATATGGACAAATTAACAAATGGTATTACAATAAAAGGAAAACATGGGATAAAGATATGGAAACATTACAGAACAAGCTTGATTTATTGCATCTCAAAAATAGAGACAATCTCTCTTCTAAAAACATTAGAGAGGAAATAAGCAAATTAAATGAAGAATATAGAAACATGCTACATCATAAGACAATGATTACATTAGAAAAATATAAATTCCTTGCTTATTCACTAAACCCTAAACATTTAACTAATCTCAAAACTAAAACTAAAAGAATGAATAAACATAATCATATTAAAAAAATATATTCCCTAAAGAAAAAGAAAGAAGTATACAGTATACAAGATATAATAGAAGAATTTAGAAGTCACTTTCATACAATTAATCAATATACACATAATATAGAAAGTGAAGACAACATTAAGCATTTTATTAATAAAAATCTTCATAATAAACTTAATAAACAACAAATAGAACTTATTGATAAACAAATTACCCTAGCCGACATACAAACTTAAATCAATAAACTCAAGAAAAATAAGGCACCTGGAAATGATGGTATCATACCAGAAATATACAAAGTTATACCCAAACCAGCTATCTCATTACTCCATAAAGTATATAGTACAGCTCAAAACAACTTCATAATACCTCCCTCATGGAAATATACATTACTTTCACCCATCTTAAAACATAACAAGGACCCTAAAAATTGTTCCTCTTACAGACCTATTTCTTTATTAAAAACTGACTACAAGATGTTTATGAACATATTCACTGAAAGACTAAAAAAGTTTTGATCCCAATTAATAGATGAGGATCAGATAGGTTTTGTAATCAATAGAAACACTTATGATAATATAAAATGAGCATTAGCCCTTATTGACTTCTCACAAAAGAAAAAAAGAATCTAACTTTAATTAGTTTGGACATAAACGCTGCTTTTGACTCAATTAATTGGGATTACTTGTTCACATTATTAGAGTGTTTAAATTTTTCATACAATCTACATAAACACTTGTATGATGGTACATTTGTTTATATCAAATTAGGTGCATATACTTCAAATAAAATTCCTATCATAAAAGGTACCAAGCAAGGTTGCCCACTATCTCCATTGTTGTTTACAATGATAATGGAACCGTGGGCTAATGATATTAGGAATAATAATAAAATAGAGGGTTTAGAGCTTGAAAAAGATATAACAGCTAAAATTCAATTATTCACAGATGATGTTCTCATCTCTGCAAAAGGAAATGATTCTTCAATATCAGCCCTGTTTGATTCGATTAAGATTTTTCAAAAGATGTCTAGGCTGTATTTTAATGACAACTAAACTAAAATTCTATCCATACACTCAAATACAAATAACAAATCTAACTATAACTCTCAGCAGTTAACTAGTACAGATCAAATTACTTATTTAGGAATAAGTCTATCTAAAAACATCAAAACAATAATACAATTAAACTATGAGTTTTGAAAATATTCAAAATCTATTTTTGAAATGGAATACAATAACTTTCACTACAGAAGAAAGATTAACTATTATTAAAATGATTATTCTATTCAAAATATTATATATTATACAATCCATTCAAATATTCCCTTCAAAAAAATTTACTAATAAGTTAAATACTTCAATATTAAAATTATTTTGGTCCAGACAAAAACAAGAATATCAATTAATCAACATCAAAACAGTTGGAACAATGGTGGGATAGCATTCCCAGATCTAAACCTTTACTCTATTTCCTCAATAATGAAAACAATTACTCAACTTTTAAATACTACATACTCAGCTAAGTGGAAACTGCTATGGGTTCCATCAGCTATACAACTAATTTCCAGACCATCTACACACAAATTAGAAATAATAAGTGACCCCTTTTTATGGATCCTAAAAGATTATCTCACTATACACATAAATCTCAATCATACTACTAGCTACATTCATAATATTATAACAAATTTTAAAACTTTTATATATAAACACCCCAGATACAAAGAATGCTTCTTTTTGTTATTCCCCATAGCTTTCACAGAAGAATCTTATAACTTCAGACATAAATAAAATTACCATATTTAAGCATAATGATCTTAAGTTTTGGTTCCAACTAACATCAGGATATAGGTTCATAGGTTCATACTAGGCTACCTGCCCTAGGGCATTTATAAGCCTAGCCAGAATGTGTTTGGATTTTGCCACCCATTTTAAATTTATTTTGCTATTCCCTTTTTCGAGGTTAGTACACTGTGCCTCTGTCTAACAGTGACACAGAAGTGATACCCGGGGTAAACCTACGATCTCCCATCCACTCATCAAGATTCCTCTTGAAGAGAGTCAATGAGAGACTCTGCCTAACCTGGACTGGGATTTTATTCCAGAGTGAAGGAAGCCTCTGGGTTATGAATCTGTCCCTCCAGCATGTCCTATTTATTTCAGTGCTGAGGTTCATGTCTCTCGAGCGCATAGCTCGATGGGATTTGGATTTTCTGAGGTGCAGCATGTCCATTAATTCCGGGTTGGACATGGCTTTATACGTCAGGCAGAGATCGCCTCTGAACAGGCGGTATGCCACTAAGTAGAGCTGGAGTTTCTTTAACCGGGCAGCATATGGCATCTGTTTGAGCCCTTTGATCCTCTTGGTGAGGTACTTTTGGAGTCTTTCCAGTTGCTGCAGGTGTCTGGTAAGGTACATCCCAAAAGGGGCATTGTACTCAATTATGGCCCTGATGAGGGATGAGTAAAGAGGCACAATGACCTCCCCTGATCTAGATGTGAATCCCTTCATGATTAGGTGGACTATATAAAATATTTTTCTAACCACTTTGGCCATGTGGTTGTCAAATGAGAGATTGCTATCAACTTGGGTCCCCAGGTCCCTAATTACTTCTTCTGTACTTAATGGATTACCACCTATGTGGTAATTTGTGGCACTTTGTTTTGCCAAAGGGATGACTATACACTTTTGGCATTTAGCTTGAGGCCATGGCTCTGGCACCAGTTGTCTGTTTCTATGAGGCCCTTTTGGAGGATGCTTGTGTCAGCTGGAGAGTCAATTATGGCACCCAGTTTGCAGTCATCTGCGAACTTGGTCAGCCACAGTCCTTCCGTGTTGGCCTGTACCTCCGAGAAATATATATACCGAACAAGAGAGGTCCCAGGACTGAGCCTTGTGGGACACCATTTGCAACTGGTTTGGAGTCTGACATGTCTCCAGCAATTCTAACCATGTGGGTTCTGTCCTTGAGCCAGTTTGCAATCCATCTAGTGACATAGGGGTTTATATTTAAGCTGGTGAGCTTATCTATAATGCCCGAGTGGGGTATTGTATCGAAGGCTTTTGTGAGGTCCAGGTAGGCTGTGTGGACCACCTTCCCCTCGTCAATGGCCTTGGTGACTGTTTCAAAGAAATCAACCAGGTTTAAGAGGCAGGATCTGCCCTTAACAAAGTCGAACTGGGTAGGATTCAGTGTCTGTAGGTCCCCAATATCTTTATTTATGAGGTCCATGATGATCCTTTCCATAGCTTTGCAGACCAAGCTAGTCAGGCTTATGGGTCAATAGTTTCCAGGATCCGTTGAGGCACCACCTTTGTGGAGAGGGACCACTGTTGCTGTATGCCACTCTTTGGGCACATATCCTGTAGTCAGGCTGAGATTGAACAGTAGTTTTATGTTTGGGTTTAGCTCTTCTTGGAGTTCATGTAGGATGCAGCCCGGGACACCGTCTGGTCCCATTGATGCTGTGTTTTTTGCTTTGGAGAGGGCGGCTCTTACCTGAGCATCTGAGATGTCAGGGGGGCAGCACTCTGCTGGGATAGATATTTGCCCTTTTGGTGGTGGGGGGGAGTTTGCGCTGAACCTGTCAGCTAGGATGTTGGCAATGTCTGTGGGTTCAGTGTATTTTTTGTCATTTTGGACTAATTCTGAGCATATCTGGGAATTACCACCCAGGTTCCTAGCATAACTAAAGAAAGCCTTCTGATTATCCTTAGTGTCCTGTGCAATTTTTCTCTCGAAGCTGGTCTTAGACAATTTTATGAGTGCTCGTAGTTTTTTGCTAATACTGATCAGTGATGCCTTCCCTTTTTGGGATTTTGCTCTATCATTTAGTAGCTTCTTCCTTCTATTGTATAGTTTGTTTATGGCTGGGGTCCACCAGACAGGACGTCTGCCTTTGGAGGATTGGGTCTTGGTTTTATTTGGGATCGCATGATCCATGCATTCCTGAAGGTGTTCATAGAATGCGTTTATAAAGGATTCTGTGGTCTGGGCCATATTTTCCACAGGCCCAGGGGCTTTGAAGGATTCCACCTCGGTTTTGAGGAGTGTGAAATTTGCTTCAGAGAAGTTTTTCACTGTGGTTTTCTGGGCAGGGGTGGGGTCGGGATGTGAATATCCAGTGAGATTAGTTTATGGTCTGATCTTACCAGTGAGGGATACACTTCTGGTCTGGAGCATAGAGTCCCCATGTTGGTGATGATCAGGTCCAGTATGTTTTCCCCTCTTGTGGGAGTGGTAACAAGTTGTTCCATAGCATTTGAGTTTATAAATTCTAGGAACCTTTGGGCTAGGGTGTTGGAGCTAGACTAATGCTCCCAGTCTATGTTTGGGTAGTTGAAGTCGCCCAATATAATGGTGTTTGGAGAGACCTTCATATTTTCCAGTGTTCTCAGAAAGGCCAAGTGGGGTTCCTGGGTTTGGGAGGGTGGTCTGTAGCAGGCTATAAACTGGAAGGCAGTTTTACCCACTGTTAGTTGCACATGGATAGTCTCTGATGCTTCGTGCTTTGCCACCAACCTGGAGGTGTGGGTATCTTTGATGAATATCGATACTTCCCCTCCTTTTGTGGTTCGGTCCAAGTTTTGGGGCTGAAAAGCATGGTATGAGGTATAACCTGGTAGTGCTGGGGTACTCTCGGGAGCCCTGAACCAGGTTTCTGTTACTGCACAGATGTCAATGTTCTCCATGCTAAGGAGAGTTTCGAGTGCATGCATCTTGAGGTTTAGACTTCTGGCGTTGAGTAGCATTACTCTTAGTTTCTTATCCCTTGTGATACCTATGGAGGTGGGTTTGTCTTTTGAGCCTTGCCTAAAAAAGGCACTATGGGGGTAGCATGAGCCTTTGCCAATATCCAAAAGCCCAGGGGTGACAGGTGCAAGCCGTCCCTAGCGAAGCATCGTGGCTTGTCGAGCATATCATCCCAAGCTGACAGGCATTGGATCCCCTTTGAATGACACCAGTACTTAAGCCAATTGTTGAAATTGATCATCTTGTCTTCATATTGTAGCATCATTCTTGGTGAGGGTAAGATGCTACTCAAGGTCAGGGTCATACCGGCCTGGGCTACATGCTCAGAGAGCTCCTTTATGTCTCTTTTTATGTAGTCCAGGGAGGTACGTCTCAGGTCATTCACTCCAGCATCGACAATGACTGAGTCATATTTGTACTTGCCTTGGAGTGGCCTGAGTGCTTGTGTTATGTGGCAGATCCTAGCGCCTGACAGGCTGCTCACCGTGACCCTCTCCTTGTTCAGCCTGGTGAGCGGGATGTCAGTGTGCCTGATGATAGAGTCACCTATTACAAGTGTATCAGGTGTGTTGTTTAGTCTTAAGGGCTGTGACTGTTCGGCACACTGGCTTTGTGAGATATGTGTTGCATGTGTTTTGTTTTGGGGTAGCGGTTGCTTGGGTGTCTGCTTTGAAGGTCTCTGCTGCTTAGGCAGATCTTTATTTAGAGCCTCAGTATGTTTTGTGTGATTATGTGTTTGGTTTGCTGTCGTGGTAGGTCTATGTGAGACTTGAATTGTAGTGAGTGTGGTTTCCTTCTCCTCCTGACTGGTTATGCCAGTACTGAGTTGAGAGAGCTTAGCCTCCAGTTTGGCTATATGGTTGCATCTCTCACATGTGTTGGAATTTGTTGGGAGGAGGAGAGGGTTGTCTGTGTACATGAGGCAGTTGTAACATTGCCTCAAGATTCCCAGATTCACCAGCTGGACCGGAGAGGAGATTGACAACTGACCTTTGGACATGCTAGAATAATATTGGGAATTCCTTAATATAAAACCAAATCAGCTGAATACATAATACAGGAATATCAAATAGACAATACAATGTGGCTAGATATACAAACACTTTTACTAACTCTAGCTAATAAATTAGAATTGATCTCATCAATCACTAAACACGAATCCAGTATTCTACTATACCATTTTCAATCAATCTTACTTCATAAACATACATATTCTGGCAAACTTTCTTTTATTTATAGAACTATAATGGAAGAAACTTTCAGCTGTCCACAGAACTTCTGGAACTATTTTTACTCTATCAATAATAATCTTCCTACCGATTTAGACAAAGCAAACATATTACAGTCAGCAGGGAAAACTACTTTATCTTTGAATTGGAAATTATATACGTGGAGATATATGAACAGATCATTCTACACTCCTCAATTAATGGATAAAATAAACAAAAAACAAAATATTTGTAATAAATGTAAATCAAATATAGACATAAATTGGGCACATATGTTTTACGAATGCCATACTTTAAATACTCTCTGGGGGAAAATAAATAATTTGGTACAGGCACTTTATTCAGACAATTTCACATTAAATAAATCTCTGGTGATATTTAATACTCCTGTTCCACAATGTGTCAGAAAAATAAAGTATCCACTATTATGGGCAATACTGGCAGTAGCCAGAAAGACCATAACAAAAAATTGGATTTCAGACTCTCCTCCTTCCTTTTCTGAGTTCAAGAATCTGTTAAATGTTGTATGCCAACTGCAATTAAAAACTATAAACTCAAGGACAACCAAAAAAACATACAATCTTCAATTGTGGGTTAATTTGCAAAATTTGTTAAAGAAGAATGAATCTCTATAACAAATTACATTAGTTTGTTTCTTTCATAATGACAATATGCATTATAATCAGATATCAATAACACATTGTAAATATATTAATGGATGTCTATGTAAATACTTTAGTAGGTTCATTTCTGTTAGTTTGGTTTATATCAACCATTTAATTTATATAATGTAATTTATATATGTTAAAGTTTTCGGGTTACAGTTTTTACTATGATTTTATGTGATTGTTTACAATTCTGAATGTATTAAAATCAATAAAATTATTTTGAAAAAAAAGAATGAAAAGCACCAATCATAAAAGCACTTGTAGATGTTATAAACTATCCTAGAGTTATTTATGTTTTATTCTGTTTTGCAACAACAGTAAATAAAATACTGCCACATTAAATAGACTACAAAAAGCAATCCTAAATTAATAAAGAAATGATCATTGCCTCCAGAAGTTTTCTGATTATGATATTTCTTGTAAGACAAACTTCATTATGGCCTAAGAATTAACAAAAATTGAATCTGTTCTTTGGTACTTGTAGTTATGTACCCCCCTGAATGATATTTGATTATAACTTCATGTGTTTTTTTAGGTGGTAATCATAAGAGGATGATATCTCAGAAAAATATACTTAGACTCAGTGACTCCCAAATGGCAGAACATAAAGTTCAAAAGCAATCAGCAATATTTTTGACAGCATACCATTTACAAGCATTAGTGGTAATATGCAATCATTTATGTTCCTTTAACTAGTCTGTGTAGCTGCAGTTTTAGCAGACCAAAATTAAAGCACATTATGCAGCTGTATGTTGAACTTTTGTTATAGCTACATTTATATAGCTGTCTTGCACTTAACACAGTTTGGTAAACTATTAATAAATGACTTATGAGACTGATAGCTGGTATATTTGTTTTGACAACAGTTTAGAGTTAAAAGCAAGATGACCTATGTGGTATTCTAACTGTATTATGAAATCAGCTGTAATCATGCATTATTTCTTATAATCTAGTACACTTAACACAGTTATTTTTTAATAGCATTGTAGCATGAATTAATTTAATTTATTAAGTATAATGTACATTTAAAAGATAAACCTGTATTATGTTTAGTTTATGTTTTTCTAACTAAATGATGACAAGGCTTCAGGGAGAAAGTGTAGGAAAGACCCGATTACTTCACCAAATGCTTAGTATAGTGATGTGTGCATCATTGGCATGTTCTCTATATGCTTTTGAGATTGTCACTGAAGCATTAAGATAATGTTGGAGCTACTTGTGATTCCCTTAAAATTGACTAACAAATTATCCCAATGCTTCTCTTTTTTCAGCTAGTCTACTGATCCCACCCACCTCCTCTGGATTTCTTTAGCTATGAATCAGGACCAGTGAAGAGACTGAGTTGTCCTTAGTCAACATCATACTGCTGCCATGTGATAGTTTTCACCTACGTTCTCTCTATCACTATGCATGCCCAGTAACACCTTGAGTGTTGGGTGTGCAATGTGTGCGAGCAGAGACTCACCCCTCACTTTGGTAAACTACTTTCGGCTTTTCCCGGTTAGGGATTGCCACAGCGGAACTCCGGTCTGCTCATGATTGGCAGCGAATTTTTATGGTGTTGAGTTGCCAGCCCGACGCCCAACCTTCAAAGAAGGCATGCCCATTCACGATCACACCTACCTGCATGTCTTTAACATCACTTGACTGTGGGAAGGACATACAGACTCCACACAGAATGTGCTCCAGCCGAGAATCGAATGGGAGAACCTCATGCTGTGAGATGACAATGCTAACCGTTGCACCACCATGGTGTCCACCCCTTACTTTGGTAAGTGAAATCACCCAGATGCCCATCCCACCCTCAGGCGGCATTACCTATTTGTTCCCATTTCTCTACCACACAAATCAAACCATGTGAGTTAGTCCCACTTGTGCACACCTCCTGCCTTCATCCGATGACAGGCATGCCACACCTTTCCTATCTGTGCTATTAATCACCTGAGCCACTATTCAAACTTGTGTTGCCTGGACTACAGGCAGGGCTTTATCCTTCTTCATTCATAGGACAAAGATAATATTGAGGTATTTAATAAAATGTTAACAATATGTTTTTTTTTGTTTGATATAATTGGATGTAACTGAAAATATGAAAGAAATACAGAAAATTCTTATAAGGTGTTTTGCAAATTAGGATTTAAATGTTGCATATGTACAGATTATAAAGAAATGCACATCTTAACCATAAATTCAAAACTGCACTCCTTTGTTGCATTGAAAGTTAATGGACTAGTACCTCATAACTTAATGGATATGATTTAAATGTTTAAACATTGAAATAACTCTCTATCAGTAAGAGATTGGAGACCCAAGTAAAAGTTTGACAGCTTATTACAAAGCTACTCCATTCATTTGCTGATATGTTCCTTTAATAAGGATATCTAAAGTGAGTAGCAGGAACAACTTTCATTGGCAATTCATGCAGCTGTATCTTGAGGTATGTAAATTATTTTTTTTATTAGACATTTGATTGGTAGTTGTAAATGTTGTAATAGAGTACAGGGGGTGTTATAATTATTATTTTCAGTTTGCTTATACTAGTCCTGGTAGGAGTTTATTGGGTTTGAACCTAAGAAATGGGGCTATATAAGGCTGATCTATAAAATAGATTTAGGTTTGCATTACACAGCTAGTATTATAATGAAACTAACATTTAAAAGCAGCCGTGAACTGGTGTAAGCTAACAAAGCATTTTATTTACAACTGTTGTACTTCTTTAAGTTCAAGTATGAAGTTTGTTATGTGGCACAAAGGTGGTCTTAAACAGATAAACTAAATAAAGTGAAAAAAAGATGGCAGAAATAAAAATTACTTCATCCAATCTCCATGGTGTCCAGGTTGTTCAAAAAGTAAACTTTTCTGACATTTACAATACCAAAAGGTTATAAACATTTGCTTAATATATAAAACTAAGTTGTAAACATAATAATTTAATTGTTATAAATAGAAATTGCTTCCAAAAAGATGCAATGTAAATGACTGAAAAAGTAAAAATGGTGTAGCTATCTAGTTACTAAAAATTTCCATTTTAAATATTTCAAGCCAAACAAGTCCAGAAGTCAGATTTGCTATGACAGAATGTCCAAGTTTTTTTTTTTTTTTTATGAAACCATTATTTCTAGAGTATGTTCCTTGTTGTGAAAGCTATTTTTTCTCTTAAATTTTAAAGCACTGTCATCCCTTAAAAGGCATGACTCCATATAATGTGGAGATTAGAATCTTACAATGGGATCTTATCTGAAATGGCATGAATCCGACATTGCAACCAAAAAGAGGGATTCAATTAAGGTCTTAATGAATGCCAATGACATGTTTTATCTATGCTGGTCCTTATTACAGAGAGTACTGTACTTTCTTTTCTCTTTCACAAAAAGTATGCTTTAGAATAGACTTATTCTGACTTTCTTGGTCGTGTAGTAACAATAATTTCAATATAAAGAACAAAATCTTGCTCTCAGATAAATCATTAATAAAGTTAAGGTTAAGTATTTAAGTGATGTCAGTCCAAAGACTGAAATGAAGATTTAATCCTGAGTTTCTAAAGGAAAATAATGTCAATGATGATATATTGCAACATATTCATCTGCATTTTAAGAATGTTTTATTTGGCACCATACAATCCGATATAATATAGGCAACATTTAAAGCATATCTAAGAGGGATATTCCATAGTAAAGTTTCTAATGTAGAAATTGTAGAATGACTAAAATATTGAATTAGAGAAAGTAATTTCTAAATTGCATAGAGATCTGCAAAATAAATATGATGAAACAAAATAAGCAGATATGGTGGTATTTTATAGTGAATTATAGGTTCATAGGATGATACTAGGCTATTGGCCCAGAGGCCCTTATAAGTCTAGCCAAGAATTTCACCCATGTTCCCACAAAGTTAGCACCTGTTTCCGTGGAATCCCAAGGGTATGTTTTCTGTTTCCCATCCAGTTATTCAGGTTCCTCTTAAAGAGGACTAGTGAAGTAATCTACTTGACATGGAGATGAAGCTATTCCACAGATGGAGTAGTCACTGGGACACAAATCTATCCCACCAACAAGTTCTATTAATGTCACAGACCAGTCTGAGACCTTGCATGCAGGTTGCGTGAGTATAGTTTGACTTACAGATATGCAGCAACTCCATCAAGGCTGAGTCTGACATGGCCTTGTATGCCAGACACAGGTTACCTCTCAGCAGTCTGTATGAGACTGAGTAGAGGGACAGGGTTTTTAGCCTATCTATATAGGATAGGTGATTGAGACCCTGGATTTTCCTGGTCAGGAATCTCTGTGGTCTCTCTAACTGCTGCATGTGCTTGGCAAGTTACATGCCAAAGGGGGCATTGTACTCGATAATGGGTCTGATAAGGGAGGAGTACAGGGATGTTATCACCGCCTTGTTTCTGGATGAAATACCCTTACTTATGAGGTGGGCCATGTAGAAAGCCTTCTGTACAACAGAGGCAACATGGTGGTCAAAAGTCAGGTAGCTATCAACCTGGGTGCCCAAGTCCCTCATGACTGATTGCATGCTTAGTACATTGTCATTAATGTGATAATTAGTGGGAACAACATTTCCCCAAAAGGGATAATGATGCATTTCTTGGCATTTAGTTTGAGACAATGCTTCTGCCACCAGTCATTAGTTTGGTTAATTGCTTCTTGGAGGATGTTCACATCACTAGGGGAATTTATGACCATGCCCAGCTTGCAGTCATCTGCAAACTTGGTCAGCCACAGACCACTGTACGGGTGCTACAGTGGCTACTCATGTTGGTTCATATCAGGTCCAGGATATTTTCACCTCTTGTGGGGGTGTTGACCAGCTGATCCAATGCATTGGCATTGATGAAGTTGAGAAATCTCTGGGCATTTGTGTATGAGCTAGAACAGGTCTTCACTCTATGTTTGGATAGTTACAGTCACCCATGATCAGGGTAGAGGGTTGAATCTTGATGGATTCAAGTAAGTTCAGATAGGTGGAGTGGGCCTGCTGAGTCTTGGTTGGGGGTCTGTAACTAGCTATGATTTTAATTGGTGTTTTGTCAATAGTTAACTGCACCTGGAGTGTCTCCTTGGTGTCATATTGTTTGGTGGTAGAAGAATAGGGCTGTTCATGTACATGAGGGAGTTGCTACACTGTCTCATGATGCCCATATCAGCAAGACTAGCAGGAGAAACCCCAGGAAATTGTCCGTCCATGGTTGTCAGAATCTGTGAAAGAGAGGTAAAGGATGGTAAAGGATGGTAGAGTGGGTGCTATCAGAATAGAGTACCTATAGGTGTGAGTAGGGCTGGATAAAATCACAGTAGCTGCAAGGGAGGATGTCAGTTACACATTAATAACTACTAATTCTACAAATTGGTCCATCTGTGAAAGAAGGATGAAGGCAAAATATATTGAATAGGCTAATATTTCTTCTAAATGACTGGCTAATTTCTTTTATTTATTTTATTTACATTTGTTTTCAGGGAAAATCCGACTGGGCACAGGCACTTCTTCAGTGGAGGCCCGGGGAGAAAAGCTCCACAATAAAAACAGCAATTAAAAACAACAATTAATTACAAGTTACAAGAAGTATAGGTAGGTTTTGTCTAACAATAGTAGTAAACATAGTTGAAAATGAAATTAAGCATTTAGATAAATGGTACAACACTTATATCATTGGTGCCATAAAGACTAGCAAGTATTTTAATAGCTGAGCTAGCAGCTATTACCACTGAATAACAGTGGCTAAGATTACAGCTGAGACATAGGTTTACAAGCAGTGTATTTGGCTGCAATCCGAAGTAGTTTGAGGAGTGGAAGAGAGGGATTAGAGAGGTTGGGGCAGAGAGGTTAGTGAGGTTTGTTACAGGGGCATGCCCAGTGCTCTTTTAGATGAGATTTTAGAGCAGCTTTGAAACTCAACCATACTTCTAATATATTTTTATCAAAGATAATAACTGGTTTCTAGCAAACTTGTACAAAAGCTTAATGTTTTCTTCAGTAGATGTAAATCAGTCTTTGAATCCTCAAATTTCCAAATTCAAAAATCATACTTCAAAACTTGTTTATGTAATTTTAATCCAAACAGAATTCCAAGTGTTATGGTAAATATATTACCAAAGGATTTCTCTCTAAAAATGGTAAGAGGTCTGACTTCATTAAAACAAGAAAAGACTGCAGGCCCTCATGGTTTTGATGCATCTTTGTATAAGAAGTGTAAATGTTTAATGGTTCCTGCCTTACAAAAACTATAAAGTATTCTCAAGCCCAAATGAATTGCAATCAAAAACTTAAATCACTGTTTATCAAATATTTAAATCCTAACACGGATTCTGAACCTTTTAAGGACTACTTACCTTAAGCCTTCATGAACTTGAAAATTAAATTATTTGATATAATTTTAACTAAACATTTTAAACTGATAGTAGGTCATATAATATCACAGTTCTAGCTTGGTTTTATGTAAAGATGAGGATGACAAACCCAAGATAATAATCTTATGTTAGAATGAATTTTATATCATAATCAAAAATCAAACATCTCTTATAGAGTGTTTGCACTGTATGCTAGTAAAGCTTAGAAGAGTATCCATATCCCTTTACTGTATGAAGTTATCAAGAAACTTATTTTCCATGAGAAATATATTAATGCTGTTGTTAAAACTCTTTATGAGTCACCATCTGCTTGCATTGAAATAAATTATTTAGTCACTTTTCCTCTAAATGTTCTAAGAGGACAAAATAAGGATGTCCCTTTTCCATTTCCCTTTCGCTATATTACTTGATCATCTCTTTTAATATATTATATAGGACCTGAGATTGGGTATGTGCTTTATAGGAAAGATTATCAATACAAATATGGCAGATAATGTTTTATTTTAGCAACCCCATGCAGACAATATCAACATTGCTAGGACTCTAAAGAACTATAGGAAAGCATTACATTAAAAGTCCAATATAAACAAAACATTATTTCCTTATACATATAAGGTATCATTGAGTATAATAAGAATGAATTTAAAATTAATATAGCACTACAGGAGATTAAATATTATACAGTTAAATATAAATTAGATTCTGCAATACTGTGTCCTATGATTGCAGGCCATGCAGTTAATGTAATGAAAGAAAACTGATTACCACTGTCTAAATTTAAATTCAGAATAGTAACAAAGCTTATAATAGGGAAATCAATGTTTACTACAATGTTTTAAATTACTTTAACAATACCTTATGCTAGATTTCTCCAAAATTGTTCAAAACAATTAAAAATATAACTTACTTTATCTAGTTATGGCAAATTGTCTTGTTCAAATTAAATAAGCTTTGTGGTGGATTAAAACTGCAAAATGTCCAGCTTTTCTATTTTTCTTTAGGAGTTATTAAGCTATTATCCATTCAGGTGATAATAACCTCTAGCTATAAAAGTTTGTAGATGATTGCAAACTGTTTTATTAATTATTTATTTTTTTGTTTTGTTTTCTCAAATCACCCCATGTCACCCAAACCCTAAAGAATACATTTTCCATAGTAAGCTCTTTGTGTACTTAAAATTGGGTCAAATTCATTACATTAAATGCTAAATGGTATACTATTATCACTTTTGTTAGACAGCTCCTCCTCTCATCACACTGTCTGGACAGCAGACATCTGCATAATGAAAATGTAGTTAGAGAATTGGGTACCTGGGTTGCTGGTTCCTTCACTTTTGAACATCATGTAACAACTTTGTCAGGAAATATTTCTATTTAATGCTGATAATAGCTAAAGGACTATCATCATGGTCTAAAGAGATAATCGCTCCCTCATAATCCGATTTGATCAGGTCAGTTATTGAGTATACTTCCCCATTTGGGCTGTATCTCATAAATCATATCAAACAATAAGAATGACCCAAATATTCCTAACCAAAACAATCACAAAGACCCTGAGCTACCAAGGGAGGCTGGAAGCTCTATACCATTATTCAGCCTCTTATAGACCTTAGGAGGGAGGACTCTGTCTTGCTAGCCATGCCATTAAAGATCCATTTGTTGTGGACCTGCTGTTTCTCCAAAAGTCCAATATATCCAGTAATAATAGAACCAGGGAGTTGAACCTTCACCAACAGATAAATAAAACATGATTGTGGGATAGGTGTATAACCCAGCACTTGCAAAACATATGGAATAAACTAAACTTCCCCTGCATATTAAGCAGTGTGACTCACCATTCTCCTTTAAACATTAATTAGATGACAGGATGGGGATAAACAAATTTACTCCAGGATTGACTGGTAGTGTCCTATTGAAGAAGGGAGGAAACTGGCAAGGCAAGAATGGCTATGAGACTCAATGGCTTTAGAACATCCATCAATCAATTAATCTAACTCTCAAAATAACCTCTTATGGATTCAAAACATGAGGTCACAGATTAAAACTTTGAATCTGTCACATAACGTTAAACCCTACCTAGGGAGGAACTGTAGAGTTATTGTTAAATTACCAGCACAACTAAAACTCTTTCTTTTATATTTGCTTTTTCTATTAGAGAAAATGATGGTACTCTGTGAATGACTTTCTTGACATCATTTTCTTGACAATCCCAGCATTACTTTTAATAATGAACGATTAGGGACTGAGAAATTCCTAATGTTTCTGAAGTTTTCTTGATTTTCTTTGTATATACAAATGAAGCAATATCTAATAATGCACTGCTGTCAAAATATTACTCCATTAGTTTTTCTTTGCTAAAGATGATTAGGATTACCACACTTAAACCCATCCAATTACTTAGTACAATAAATATAAGTTTGATTTTATGTCAACTTGGACAATCTATTCTAAGAAAAATGTTTAATATCTTTTTGGTATATCACTATTATAAATTTAAATTTATATTCTGAGATACACATGCCTTATTATCTATACTAAATAGTAAATACTCTAGAATAATGCATATATAATATTATTAATATTATTACCACATTCAAAATGAATACATCATCAGTCTATGTTGCTCTAGAGTTCCTGCTTATTTCCCTATAACTTGGACATGATGGGTTATCAAAATTCCTCTTTCTATCTTATTTGTAACAACTCAGTGGCAAATATATATTTTTTGGACCTGCAAATCTATGCAATATCTGGAATCTTATGTAACTGACTTTAGTAAATACCACTTCATTGACAAAGTAGAGAACTGCAAATGTATCAGTGTTATTTGGGTATGCCTTTGGAAATATTTCATTAGAAGTTTAGCTATTATGGTTAGTGTCCTCCTAGATCAAAGTTTTTTTAATAAGGTACTGGTTAGCACAAAATGCAATTTCAAAAACTTACTCATGAAAAAATATCCAAATATTTGGTCAGCCTGTCTTCTATTTGTAATGGTTACAGATTTATAGATAAGTAATGCATGTAAAAAAGTTAAGTTATTTCATTTATTATATAGTGAGTTTCTTGACTTACTAATTTCTAGGAAAGAATTGAAATTGACTTGTGTATATTGGTGTTGATATGGTTGTTTCATCTTCAGGACTATGAACTAACTAGCTGTAGAAAATTGTAATACAAAGTTTCAGACCACTTGGAAACTAGATTTCTTTTTGGTTGAAGAACAGTTTCCATTCATTATCTTGATACTGATAATGATTTTTTTGATAATCTCTTGATATTAATATATTTTTGACAATCAGGTATGATAATCTAAGTTGTTACTAAACTGTGGACCTTCAGATATTGTTCACATAGAGTCATTGTTACTTGATATTTATTTAAAATGCACTTGTTTACATGGACTCTGGACTAACATGTGCCTTTTCTGTTTTATTTTAAATTTAAATTGTTTAATGAAGTATTAATCATAAAAAAGTTAAATTGTTTAATGAAGTATTAATCGTAAAAAAGAGACAGTATTTATTATAAAGGTGCAGACTGATACATTTAGAAAACAATAATTACTCTTTACCTCTTGTTTTTATTAATCTTCAAGCTTTTGGACCATTCTGTCTCACCCTAATGCTTGATCCCCTTGATTCGCATAATGCAATCTATCCCAATTTTTCTATTTGGGAACTGGGATAAATGCCAAGTAGAGACTGAGTGCCAGCATACAGGCAGCAAAAAGGTAATATTTTCCCAATGACTATCAGCAGCCTAATTTCCAGATATCCCCCTTTATTACCATATGATATATGCATGTTTCCATGTACATGCAAAATGCTGCTGTGCAATATAGAACTTGGCAGATGTATATGTTTTGGCCCAACAACTGCATGCTGTATCTCTCATTGGCCACAATGAGCCAGTCAAGAACAGGATCAGGTTGCCTTCTTCCATCGAGGATGAGTAATCCAGCCTTGTTTACTCACCCCAATAATTTCCTTGGCAGCTTCTGCAGCCTACAGATCATTAATCAAACCTATACAGATGTATAATGTAGTCAAAGTTTTGTCTCCCTTCATCAAGGAGCCAGCAAAATAGTAGTGCTGATTATTTAATAAAAGATGCATAGTGGTTTATTGCATTAAACAATTAGGTTTTGTTCAAGGTAACAATCGCCCTCATTAGTCAATATAGCAAATGAAAATTATAATGCTAAATCAACAAGCAGCGTATGTTCATGATCATGCTCTTTTGGTTGTAGAGGCATGCCAAGTGTTTAATTTAATGAACAGGTAATTTGCTTACTCAGCTCTGAAACTGCCCGTCTTTTCAAGCATATGACAAAATGCATGTTTCATATCAAAGAAGCCTATTTGTAGATTGCCAACCATCAATAAGACACCCACATGCCAACCATCAATAAGACACCCTCAAATAGGTTCATAGGTTCATAAGTGTATACTGGGTTAATGGTCCTGGAGCCTTTACAAGCCTAGACCATAGAAGTGCCCTGGCATCATGCTGCCCACTGTTAGTTCCCATTGCCTCTCTCAAGTAGAGCCACTGGAGTGATCCCCAGGGTGAACTTTCAATTACCCATCCACTCATCAAGATTTCTCTTAAAGAGGGACAGTGAGGGGCTCTGCTTGACATGTATGAGATGTCTATTCCAGAACATGGGCAGTCTCTAGGTGTGGAACCTGTCCCTCCATCATGTTCTGTTGATTATGGTAATGAGGTTGAGGTATCTGGACCGTGTGATGTGGTGGGATTGGGATTTCTTTAGATGTAGTATTTCTAACAGAGCTAGGTCAGACATGGCTTTGTAAGTCAAGGAAAGATTACCTCTAAGTAGGCAATATGAGACAGAGAATAGCTGGAGTCTTTGGAGTCTGTCCATGTAGGACATGTGTTTAATGCCAAGGATCCTCTTTGTGAGGTACTTCTGTGGCCTCTCCAGCTGTTGCAGGTGTCTAGTGAGGTACATGCCAAATGGGGCATTATACTTGATGTTTGGTCTAATGAAGGAAGAGTAGAGAGAGATGATGACCTCTTTCTTCCTGGATGCAAAACCCTTGTTAATGAGATGTGCCACATAGAAGGACTTTCTGACCACAGTGGCAATGTGATGGTCAAAGGAGAGGTTGCTGTCAAACTGCATCCCCAGATCTCTTATAACACCTTCAGTGTTCAGTGGGGCCCCATCGATGTGGTAATTAGTGGGAACTGAGTTTTTACCAAAGGGGATGATGACACTTTTTTTGGCATTAAGCTTAAGGCCATGGTTTTGACACCAGTCATTGGTCTCAGTAAGGTCTTTCTGTAGGATGTCTGCATCACTTTGGGAGTTAATAATGGCTCCCAGCTTGCTGTCATCTGTGAACTTGGTCAGACAGAGTACCATTGTGTTGGCCTGGACTTCTGAGAAGTAGATGCTGAACAGGAGAGGACCCAGGACTGAGCCCTGTGGGATGCCACTCGTGACTGGTCGGCAGTCTGACTTGGTGTCTACTACTTTCACACTGTGTGTTCTATCTGTGAGCCAATTTGTAACCCATCTAGTGATATAGGGGTTGGTGCCTAGTTTGGTGAGTTTATCAATAATTTTCGAGTGAATAATGGTATCGAAGGACTTGGTCAGATCGAGGTCAGCTGTACGCACTGCTTTACCTTCATGCACAGCCCTGGTGACTGACTCAAAGAAGTCAACCAGATTGAGCAGGCATAATCTCCCTTTCACAAAAATTGCATGGGGTCTAGAGTTTGATGATCTCCTATATCTTTGTTAATCAGGTCCATGATGATGCACTCCATAGCTTTACATATCAGACTCATCAGGCTAATGGGGTGATAATTCCCAGGGTCTGTAGTTGCTCCCCCTTTATGAAGAGGGATGACTGTAGCAGTGCACCATTCAGTCGGGACAAAGTCAGAGGTGAGGCTGTGACTGAACAGGGCACGCAGATGTGGTGCCAATTCACTTTGTAGTTCTTGTAGAACACAGCCATGGATATTATCAAATCCCATGGAAGCTGTATTCTTGGCATTGGACAATGCAGCTTTAACCTGTGCTGCAGTAATGCTGGGTGCCTGGCATTCTTCCAGTATTGTAATTTGTCCTTTAGGGGGGAAAGAGGGGTAAAGTTGGCATTCAGTTGGCACTGAATCTGTCAGCCAGCATGTTGGCAATATCTGTTGGCTCTGTATAGGAGGTACCATTGTGCAGTAACTCAGAGTAAATCTGGGTATTGCCATGGGGTTCTGGATATAACTATAGAAGGTTTTGTGATTGTTTTTAGTGTCTGCCTCAATTCTGCCTTCATAGCTGACTTTAGAGAATTTGATGAGGGATCTCACTTTTTGTTCAGGCTAATAAGGGAGTTTTTCCAGTTTTGGGACTTCACATTTTTCTGCAACAGTTTCTTCCTTCTGTTGTAGAATTTATTGATGGCAGGGGACTACCAGATTGGTTTCCTTTATTTGGAGGAGAGCATCTTGATTCTGATGGGTATGGCTAGTTCCATGCATTTATGTACATGTTCATACAGTGCATTGGTATATGATTCAGCAATCATGCAGCTATTTTCCATTGGCATGGGGTGCCATGAAGTTAACCACCTCTGTTTTTAGGAGCCCAAATTCAGCTTTGGGGAAGTTTTTCAAGGTGGTTACCTTTGCGGGGGTGTGGGTGAGATGTGGATTTCCATGGTGATTAGTCTATGGTCAGATCTGACCAGGGAGAGCTTGACTACTGGTGTAGAGCAATGGTCACCCATGTTAGTAATAACCAGGTCAAGGATGTTGCTCCCACTAGTGGGGGTCAGAATGAGTTGGTCCAGGCCATTGGAACTGATGAATTCCAGGAAGTGTTGGGCCAGTGTATTGGTTCTTGAGTAGTTCTCCCAGTTGATGGAGGATAGTTGAAGTCTCATAGTATGAGAGTGTTGGGTTGGATTATGATAGATTCCAGGGTGCTTAGGAACATGGAGTAATGGTCTAGGGTCACGGTTGGGGACCTATAGCAGGCTATGACCTGGATCGCCATCTTACCCAGTGTTAGTTGTACCTGAAGTATCTCAGATGTATTATGCTGGGCTACTAATCTGGAGGTGTGCATATCCTTTATGAATATGGAGACACCACCACCTTTAGTGCTATGGTCCATGTTTTGGGGCCAAAAATTGTGGAATGAGTTATAGCCTGGTAGCGCAGGGGTGCTTTCTGCTACTTTCAACAAGGTCTCTGTTACAGCACAAATGTCAATGTTCTCCATTTTGATGAGTGCTTCAAGCAAGTGCATCTTGAGATTTAGACTTCTAGCATTGAGCAGCATGAACCTCAGATTGGATTTATTTATAGCTAATCAATAATTGCAATTAAAAAATGACTAAAAACAAGTGCAGAAAGCAGTAAATTAGGAAAAAAATCAAAATGGAAGCACTTAGGGCATCTCCTTCCCCTTCCTGATGCTCTTGCAGTCTGCAGCACACCAAAACTGGATCCACAGAGCTTAAACAAGTGCAAACCCATCCAAACGTGGGCTTTTAAACCAAAAAGTTGAAAGGGATGGAAAAACTGCCCAAAAAACATTAAACTATAATTTCTTGGCCAGAGACTACTCCTCTTATGATAGATAGGCTACCTATTGCTTACCACTCCCACTGATAAGCTCAAAGGCATCCCTCCAACACAGAAAGGCTTGGGAGGTCAAAGAAGCTTACAAACTGTCAAGGATGCAGCAAATATGTATCTGGACTAGACTAGTTACATGAAAGGCGGGAGACAAGCTTAGAACTTTTTTGTTTGTTTATTTTACAGAAAAGCAGCTAAAATAGCAGTAAAACAATTCAAATGCAGTGCAAGCTAGCACACGAGTGTGTAACAATATTAAAGCAAATACAGTTTAAAAAACGGGTTGGGAGTGTGGCAAATGGTTAAAGTGTTTGCCTTACAAATACAAGGTGCAGGGTTTGAGTCTCACAAAGGATAATTAGCTAAGCTTAAAAATGTCTAGCAAGGGCAGTTAGCCTAGTACTAATCTATCTATGAACCTATGAATAAATGCAATTAATTAAAAAATGACTAAAAACAAGTGCAAAATGTTGAAAGGAATGGAAAAACTGCCAAAACAAACTAACTATCATTTCTGGGCCAGAAACTACTAATTTTATGGTAGATAGGCTACCTAATACTTACCACTTCCACTGATAAGCTAAAAGGCTTCCCTCCAACACAGAAAGGCTTGGGGGGGGGGCTCAGAAGCTTACAAACAGTCCTGAATACAGCAAATCTGTATCTGGACTAGACTAAGGTGGGAAACAAGCTTAGAACTTTCTTTACAAAAAAGAAGGTAACACAGCAGTAAAAACAATTCAAATGCAGTGCAAGCTAGCACTCTTGAGTGTGTAGCAGTATTAAAGCAAATACAGTTTAAATAAATGCAATTAAATTAAAAAACATTAAAAACAAGTGCAGAAAGCAGTAAATTAGGAGAAAATCAAAATGGAGGCACATAGAGTATCAGAAAACAATGCCAGCAGATATATAAATAATTCAGTCAAGCAAAAAATTAAGACAGTGCAGAACTCTGAACAGTTAAAAAGTGTCAAAAAATACTTAGCTCTATATTTCCAGATTGCTTGAGAAGCACACTCAGTCAGAACACAAGGATATTCTAGCAATGGAAGTACAGCACAGAAAATGCACCTCAGGCAATGACAAACAGTTAAGATGGGCTGGCTCAACAACCCCCACCTAAAACTAGCTTCTGAGCTACCCTGAGAAACAAAGTGCAGACAACAAAGGACAGAAATAATACAGAAACTATATAAATAATAAAGCAAATATATAAATACAGTACAGTGCAAACTGAGTTGCAAAAAGTGCACTTATCGGTTTGGAATACAAGATGGGAAAAGGCTCCAACTCTGCTCACAGACAGGAGAATTTAGATCTCTAATATATCAGCACTGTACAGATTCACAGAAATGCAGTGCTCTGAATACTTTGTGGACTTAGGGAGAGCAGGATTTGATGAGGGTTTGTCCATAAAAACCCTAAATGTAAAATAACTGGCCTAAAGCACACGTGCTAAAACCAAAACTAAGATGCATAGAATAGCAGACAAATTTAATCAGGCTACTAACAAGCAGTAATAAGTGCAGAATAAAAGCACTTGACACTTAAGAGCACACAGAACAACAAACTGCAGAGAGACAGAGAGACCACAATATTCAAGGAAGCAAATAAATAAACAGAAAAGTAAAATGCAATAGATTCCTGTCCCAGAGACTTCCCATACTCTGGAATAAACTACCTATCTATATCAAACAAAGCTCCTCATTAGCACTCTTCAAGAAAAATCTTGATGATTGGATGGGAAATAGGAAATTCACTCCAGGGATCACCTCTGTGGCTCTGCTCGACAGTGGCACCGGAAAATCATTTTCTTGGGTGGCAAAAGTCAGGGTACCTTTTTGGCTGGGCTTGTATAGGCTCCAGGGCCGATAGCCTAGTACCTACCTATGAACATATGAACCTATAAGAAGGAAGAAGAGAGTTACAGTAAGAGCAGCAGAATAAAGTAAAGTCTTTTTTTTTTGCTAGTGAAGAGGGATGGAATACAACACAATTGAGAGACTACAGGGGTTGTCTTTCCCAAAGAGTGGATAGAGCTGAAGAGATGGGACTGGTAAGAGTGTCTGAAATCAAAATATGATCTCACTGTATTCAGTTGAGTGAGCAAATTAGATGGACCCAGGAGGAGTGTTCAAAAACAAATTTACAGGAGAGGTGACAATTCCAAAGCCACCAAGGTTAATAGCACAACAAGAACAGGGAGGGAGGGTAGGAAACTAACTGCAGAGAGACAGAGAGACCACAATATTCAAGGAAGCAAATAAATAAACAGAAAAATAAAATGCAAGTTTATACTTAGCTTGTAATACAGTTAATTGCATGTAGATAGCAGCCAGCCAAAAAGCTCAGATATTGAACAGAAATAAATTCACAGATATGTGACTAACATTTAGAAGCACAGGGAAACCCTCTAGGCTAAGAGTTAAACACCAAATATCAAAGAAGTGAAAACAACAATAACCCCCAATTAAACCAGTTTGCTACACTTGCAGCAAACTAACTGCAGAGAGACAGAGAGACCACAACATTCAATGAAACAAATAAACAGAAAAATAAAATGTAGTACTATCTGTAACACTGCAAGTTTATACTTAACTCAGCTTGTAATACAGTTGATTGCAGGTAGATAGCAGCCAGCCAAACAGCTCAGATATTGAGCAGAAATAAATTCACAGATATGTGACTAACATTTAGAAGCACAGGGGAAACCCTCTAGGCTAAGAGTTAAATACTGAATATCAAAGAAGTGAAAACAACAATAACCCCCAATGAAACCAGTTTGCTATACTTGTAGCAAGCTAACTGCAGAGAGACAGAGAGACCACAATATTCAATGAAACAAATAAACAGAAAAATAAAATGCAGTACTATTTGTAATGGCAAGGTTGGCCCATGTCATCCTCTCTTCATTTTACGTATGCCTCCATTCTTACTATTAACTCAGCAGCAACCAGATATCTGGCATGTAAATCCAAATATTTTATTGATACAAATGATCTCATATTAACTGTCATTAGGCCATAAAATATTTTAACTGTACAAAAATAAAAATATGTAATTTAAAATAAGGTTTAAAATTACAACTTTAAAAATAATGCCCATGTGCTTTTAAATGAATAAATATTTCTGTAATGGTTCAAAATCTTGCAATATTGTGCAAATCAATGAGAACAATAATGTGTACTTCTTGAAATCCAAATTTCCGTGAGAGACATAGGATCTCCTCACCTGAGTTGTCTGAAAAAATAATTGAACTTATTTGAAATCCAAATCAATAGCTGAACACAGGAGTTCAATCAATCCTGAAGTTAATAAGCCAGACAGCGAAAGCACAAAATGCCTGACAAAATAATTTTGATGTCTTACCTGAAGATACAGTTGAACAGCCCAAAATGTCAAAGTCAAGCAACAAATTGATTTTTCTGAGAATGCTGCAGACAAAGATATAAAAGTTTAACAATGTGTTAAACAATCTTTTAATAGTATAACTCTGGCCATGTATCACTAAAAAGTTACTTATGTAGTCACCATAACTAGACTCAGCAAGGCCTTGCTGTATGTTGGCAATTCCTATTCTGTATCATAGCTCAAAGCAATCATTTTATTAGTTACACCAATTTGCTCACCAGCACCTCTGACAAAGTAGTCTGCAGGGAACTGTTAAAGTCTGCCAACTCATTACACTTCCAGAAACTATGTTCCCAGTTATCTCTTTCTTCCCCATCACACTTCCAAGATTTGCTGTCCACCTGAGGAAAATTATTTGGAGTCTACTTAGGGTAAAACACCTATGTAAACATTTCCAAGCAAAGATCCTGAATATTTTAGACTTTGTTGTATATTTGGGAGACATACGTATATCCCCCATTGTTACTTTGGGAATTGCTTAGCCGGTTTCTTTTCCCAATCCTTTCTAACCTCATCTGATTTATTCTTATAGTTATCATGCAATATTTTTATTCTCTACTAAGTATTCATTTTCTAACAGCAGATTCTGTTCTAGATTCTACCAAAAACTCTAACAGTGCTGGTCTTTTGCTTTGGATCCCCTATTTCTTTCCCTTTGCCCACACTGTGATATCAGTCCTAGATAGGGAAGGCAATCTCTAGCCTGCAGTCCAAATAAATTTTTGCCCTCTTCCAATTCTATTACCTTTCCATCTATAATTATTTGCACCCGATACTTTGGTTCTTTTGCCAGTCTTCTAGAATAAATTCTAGCCCCCTCTTGCCCATTGTCTGCATCCCTAATTGCAGTCACCCCAAGTAGCAGAATGTCCTTTCTTCATTGCTGTTTTGGATTACTTCTTAGAATACTTTCTGCTACTTTAAGAATATAATATTCTGTATGGTTATTGTTATTCTCCTTAAGGATCTGCATCCAAAATCTCAGTCTCTCCTTGTTTCTTGAGCTCCTCTCCATTTCATCATCTCTTTCCACTCTGAATTATAGTTTTTTGCATTAGTTCTGTATAGGAGGATTAACTGTATAGCTCTAAAATACCCTTTCAAATAGGGTAATCCCAAATCACCCTATTTTATTGGAAGAATTTGCATATCCCACTTAACTCTTGCCATCTTCCCCTTTCAGATAAAGTCCTTCAACTTTTTATTAATTGCTATCTACAACTTCTCCTTTGGTTGATAAAAATATGCCTGACCTGTGTTTAAAACTAGAAGGACTAAAAAACATTTTAACTGCTTGTATCTTGCTATCCATATCTATATAGCAGAGCTTCCAATTTCTCAGTTTTTGTATTATCTTTTATTTAGTCTCTTCCCACATATCCTTAGCTGCCAAACCAGAATCCATTTTAATCCATACCTCTAAGTACTTCATTTTGTCATGTCCCCGTAAATATGGATATTGCTGAGACAATTCATGTGTGGGTACATAATATACAGCTATTGCCTTTGTTTTAGCTTCATTAATTTTGTATCCTGAAAAGATATGAAATGGCATCAAAATGTTCCACAACATGGAAATGTCCTTTTCTGGTTTTATCAGGTATAAAATAATATCATCTACAAACAGACCCAGCTTTTTTTGACTACCATACCAATTATATCCTTAAATTTCTGAGTCCCTTATTTTCTTTGTCAGTGGTTCTAAATATAATGCAAATAACAAAGGGGAAGGAGAACACCCCTGCCTGGTTCCTCTTCTCAAACAGAAATTATCAGAGAGGAACCCACCCACTTTATGTTTCATCTCTGATCCCTCATATATGCTCTTAATCAACCATCGAGGAATGCAAATGCTTATATTGCTCTGTTCATAAACTCCCAGTTTACTCTGACAAGTGCTTTCTCTGCATCAAGACCTACCAACAACAGTGGTATTTTCTTACATTCTGCTTCCCTCAGGATTATCAGTGTTCTTTTAATGTTGTCAAATGTTTGCCTCCCCTCCACAAAACCACATTGATCCATATCTATCAATCTTTGACATTATCTTTTCCATTTTTTTAACCATTATCGACATAAACACGTTATAATCATGGTTTATAATTGAAATGGTCCTGTATGAAACTGGATCTGATGGGTCTTTATCCTCTTCGGGTATTACAGCCACCACTGCTTTCTTCCAAGATGTTGGTGCTTCTCCTCCTCTTAAAATGCTGTTAAACAAAACCTTCACAGATCTTTATCTGCTGTTAAACACAACCTTCCAAATCTTTACCAGTTTTTTCCCTCCTAGCTTCCAAACTTCCACAGGAACAACTGATAGTAATTGAGCCTCATCTACCTCTAACCTTGGCATATTTAATTCTTTCATAAACATTTCCATTTGAACCATTTCTTGATTTCCATAAAGTGATGTATAATCTTTGCAAGTACAGTTATGTCAATAGTTTGTGATGTCTATTGTTTGCAACTAGAATTACGTCAATACAGTTTGTTTTCATTTATATAAATGCATGCTTGCCTATGTCATAGGTGATAATTTAATAAAGATGTTTCTTGATAAAAAAAAAAGTTGGTTACATAATGAACTACTGTACTTTGAAAGAATAAAGTAAAACATTTGAGCAAATAGCGGGTAGACCAAGGAGACCATTGCCGAGAAGTATCACTACAATTATGCCATTACACTGTGAAGTAATGGTTGTTTGTAATAAGATGTTAAGTATGAGGCACTGAAGAATCCCCAACCATACAATCAAAAAGATATGAGGATTTGCAACAAAGCTCACTAAAACTAATAAAACCAAGTCCAAGTGCAAGATGTATATGCATGTATTCACACACACACACACACACACACACACACACACACACACACACACACACACACACACACACACACACACACACACACACACACACACACACACACACACACACACACACACACACAGACACACACACACACACACACACACGTGTGTGTGTGTGTGTGTGTGTGTGTGTGTGTATATATATATATATATATATATATATGTATATATATATATATATATAAAATTTGAGTAAGCTGAAAAGGCAGTGGTTGATTCGAATGTCAGAGTGATACATTTTGCTTCTCTGTTACATTTGTATATACATATGTGTCACTCCTTTTTGTTCCATCTGTACATGACAGACTAAGTCACAGTGCAATCCTTTATATTATGTAGGGAAGTACTGGAGAAGAAAGCTAAACTGCTGTATTTGGGTTGCAGATTTTTCTTGCATTGTCACCCACAGTCTAGAAGAAGGATAGCCAGGGGAAATAAATGAGTTGTAGATGGCCACCTCCCCTTTCTTGGTGAAATAAGAGGTTCACCTCCTGTTTGCCATTATTCCACTGTGGCAGGCTCATAATGGACAAGACAGTCCAGGAGAACTAGCATGAGTTCGAAAGGATGTGACCCTATCAATGCATACTCCCATACCCACCACAATGTAGCCTATAGCAAGGACAGGAAAATGAGAGACATGGATTATATGGCTCAAAACATCCTGCTGTGGATTGCAATGACCTTAGGGTCTCATCACATAGTTCTTACATTTAAAGTGGACATAGCTAAGCACTATGGATAATGAGCAGGTTCCTTAACAGACATAGCTCAGTGGGGAAGGAACAAAACTGAAAAAGGAAAAACTTAAAAAAGCACCCTGAAGGCAGTGATTAAGAAAACTGCTATGCTTTTGCTCTGGACACCATGCCAGTAAGAAACTATGAGGTATGCTCAGAACATAGCAGCAGATTTCATTCATTCTCTCTAATAAGAGCACATATATGGGGCATGTTTAGTATTGCATGACACTGTGTCTGTAGCAAACATAATACTAAATATGTTACTAGTTCCATGTCTATTACTAAATTTTTTTCCGGTTTCTCCATCATGAAAAAGGCGAGTAGCAGAGGAGTCTGCCTTCTTGACCATTATAGTGTATCAGAGCTCATTTACACATAATGGAAATGAAAGGATCAGGCAATGTAATTGTTCCCATTAAAAGAAATAACAGTTAAACGGACTATATGCAGTTCATAAAAATTACTTATTTCAGTGGATTATTGTATGCAGTTTTGATTATGTTGTTGACCTGCAATAGTCTACTGATAACACCTGCTTATTTTTATTTTTTTTTTCTGAGTCATCAGGACCATACCAACATCTTAGACCAAGAACTCTGGACAAAGCCATACAAATGGTGGGACACAAAGGCCCCAAAATAGGGACATTTTGTTTTTAAATATTGCATTTATAAATGTAGAAATTTAATAGAATAACATGTTTTACACTAATGTGAATTTTCTGAAGGGTATAAAGTCTAAAACTCAGATGTCGTTCATTATTTTCTGACTTCAGTCTTTAATGACTTGGCAATAATTTGCCAGAAAAAAAACACAATTTTATGAAAAATGGACCAAACATATGAGGCAAGAATCTGGACATACTGTGAAAATCTGTACAGTTGAGAGGTATGAATTATTCAGGGCTTTATTTTTAGTTACAGTTAATCTGCAGCTGTAGTTCCCTAATTTTTGTCCTCTGCCTCTTAATGTGCCCTGTGGTCCAGGCATGTGAATTATGGATAATGGTAGTGGCCTTCATTTGCATACCATCTCAATGCAAAGACTCATGCTAGTATTAGATTGAGTAGGCTTACTTTCCTAGGAATATCAGCTGCTCTTATGAACTGCACATGGCTGTGTTATATGATTTGATTTAATGTTTCTGTTTTATGTTATTAACCCGGTGGAACAGTAATATAGGGGTTATAACTGCTGTTTCACAGCATTTAGTTATCTAGTTGAGTTATCAGCTGGTATGCCTTTTCTGCAGACCCTATACATCCTGTCTCTGTTCATGTGCAATTTTGGCAGATTATCCAGTTTCCTCCCCATCCACAAGATGCAAATGTAGATTAGCTTGCAAACCTCTAAGTTGTCTGCAGGCCAAGTGTGAGTGAGAGCTAGATGTGTATGTGTATGTGAGTGTGAGTGTGTGTGCGTGTGCGTGTGCGTGTGCGTGTGTGTGTGTGTGTGTGTGTGTGTGTGTGTGTGTGTGTGTGTGTGTGTCCTGTGATGATTTTCTGCCTTATATCCAGCAAGTTCAAGAACTGGCCCCAAATCTACTGCAATACTGAATTGGATTAAGTACATAATCAAGAATGAAAATATCAATACTATAAACCTCCATGAAAATTCTTCTTCTGTCCTCTTTCTTATATTCTTTAAAGTCAGTAAATAAACTGTTAGTGTTCTGAATAAGTTTTATCTGTTTTACATTGGTATACTTGCTGTTAGTTACAACCCTAAAGTCATTTCACAGTTATTCTGACTTAAGTAAGTCCTCTTTCTCTAAATTGTTTTCACACATCAAGTTTATCATTCCACTCACTCTGCCTTTGTATTACCCAGCAGTATGTCTTTGAATCAAGCAGTACCATGAAATGTGAATTCTACATCTCATTAACCTTAATTTGCATATGTTTTGCATATATAGTGCACCTTGTACTGCAGATAGTGTTGTGTTCTGGCTCTGAACTTTTGCTGTGCCTAGGAGCTCACTCCATGTCTGCATACGATTAGCTTTGAATCCTTGGGTAATATCCTGACACATTATAAAAAGCCATTCAGAATGTCCAACATCATACTGGTAGATGTAGGTAGAGTTCTCATATGCCATAAAAATGTTTCATGAGTAAATATAATGCTTTAAGAAAGTATTCATGCTGTTAGCATCCTTCAAACTTCAAAATTAAAAGGATGAATTAAAATCTTACAGTTGTTATTTTATTTCTACCATAGCATGCGGAATAACTGGCTACTATCCCCATGTAGATAGGGAATATTGTATATGACTGAGCTTTACTCGCGACCAAGATTGTGAAGATAAAATACACATACTGAAGGCTACAGATATGAAGTAAAACGTGTAAAGAAGTGAGCATGGTCATTTGATTTTTTAAAAATAAATTCAGTCAATAATTCCCCATTTCACTGTAGAAAATAGCTGCACTGGTACAGTTTAGTGCTTTGCTTTCAGAGGCAATTAACAAATCCCCCATCCTGATAAAAAAATTAAATTACAAAGATTAAAACAATGCAACAAATTTAATTAATAACTCAGCAGTCCCTGAAGCAAAAAACATGGTTCTTTATTAAAGATGTTACTGTTTGAGGACACTAGAGTTATTTTCCACAGAATAACCATTCAACATTTTCTTTAAAACCATGAAACTTTTTCATTGCACATTTGCATGTGTATATATGCGTGTGCACATATATGTGTGTGTGTGTGTGTGTGTGTGTGTGTGTGTGTGTGTGTGTATACATATATACACAGACACACGCAATGAGGATCCCATGCAACACTATTATATTATAGACATAGAAACATAGTGATGTATTATTCATAACCTAAATTAATAATTTCACTGTGCTTTCATGCTGATATGCAGCAAATGTATAACTTATCATTTTTTTCAGAGGCAGGACATGTAGTCGTCATGGACATGTATGATGCAGAGAGAGAAAATTGCATTAAGGTTGGCCTTGTGTTGTGTATAAAGTTTCTTATCTTCATTTCAGCTTCTATTGTGTGCACTTCTCCAGCCTACAAAAGGTTTCTTCAGATGGAAGATAGGCAAGAGATTGGGCAAAATTATTTTTTCTTCATGCTTGGCTAGTCCTCAGTAAGTGAAATGGCTAGCCTAGAAGTGCTAGGAGATTACAGATAATAGGGTCTTCACTTCAAAATGACCTTTAATGCATTCATTTTGAATGAAGATTGAAAACAATCACTTTAGAAACATGATGGTAAATGCTCCAGCTAAAACGTAAAACAACAGTGTTAAAAACTTTTGCTTACATGTGAAAGCCAATAAGGCATAGCTACTGTAGTTTGCTCTGAGACTTTGTAAGAAAGTTAAAAAGTAAACACATTTGTTTACTTCATAATATGTTCATTGTCATTGTTAGTAATAGTCTACATGTGAAACTTTTAAAGCAAATTGAATTTAATTTGTAGCATGCTGGGTCATCTTTGTCAGTGCCAAAAGGAACAGTCTTTTAGGTCATATATATCTTGAAGTAAAAGCTCTGGATGCAATAAAACTGTTAGCAAGTGAACTCCAAAACAGCACGAGAAACCTGTTGTATGATAAACATTGTTTAGTTAATTTGGTTCACAAAATTGCTGCTATTTTTCCATTTTATTTCCAACTGCTACACAGTAGCCTGGACTTAACTCAGCCCTGACTCCTGTAATGGCCATGCTACCAGCTCTTCATAAATGAATGTGACTTTGATTGCAAACTAACAGTCTTAAAAAATGTTAACTAAAACATGCAAGTGGAAAATCTGCCACAGTGATAATTAATCAGCTAATAGATGTATCTGCCTTGCTTTAAGTGAATCAGGTTTTAAAGCAAGGAAAACGTGAAAGAGAAGAATGATAAATTATTAGAGCAATAACCCACGCCTGGGTGTGGGTGATGCTGGGTTTACCCACAGTTGGTGTGGTTGGGTGGCGAGGACGAAGCCTGAGTGACCAAACAAAGCCAACTGTGGGTAAATCCAGCATTACCAACACCCAGCCAAGGGTAATTGCTATTATACAATGGCATTATTTAAGAAAAATATACTTGCTTTTCTTAAATAATGCCTTTGTATAAATGGTACTGTGGTGTTTTTCTGCTTTCTTTATGTATCCTGAGGCTTTCTTGATGTACTGCACATGCGTATGGGACTTATGTTCCCATACTTATGCAGTACATCAGTGCTTTGGAACGGAAGTACAGCAGACACACTGGCATACGAAACAAATTGCACTGAGTGGGCTGGAACGTCCTAAACTTGCCACGGACAGAAATTGTGAACTTGAGTGTACAGTGGTAAAATGAAAGATCCCATACTCAGATCAATTAAATACACAGTGGGTGGTGCTGATATTCAGGTTCATTACTCATCCCGAATGACGACCTGCTGAATGTGTAAAGGAGTATAAATGTGTGCCTGCACTAAAGAAAATGGATTCTCTATTTTCCTGTAAACCAAAAGATTTTTTAAGCTTCCTGGAAGGAACTGATGGGTTGGATCTATCTATTTTATTTTTCTGAAACGCCATACTTCTTAACAAAACTGAAGCGTTTTTCATTCTTTGAGGGAAAAAAAGACACATTTCTTTTTCACCCTGCTCACTTCTGAATAATGCATCTGTCTGATCTTGTTTTCTTCCTACACTTGCTTTTCCTTTTTTCAAACACCTTTATTAAATTATCACTTGTGACATAGGCAGATTTACATTCATATAAAAGTAATCAAACTATATTAATGTAGCAGACTGTCTGTGACTCACTGGAAAGCCCACTAGTGTGTATTAATAGAAGAAAGTCCAGGTGACTGGACTTTTTTTCTATTGGTATATGCTCAATTTATAACAGGCATGCTGGTTTGGCTGACCAATCAGCATGCACATTTTTGAATGTAAATGACCTGTCATTGTATAATATTCAATAATTTTTCAGGTCTGAATTTAGTACAAAGATAATCTCTATTCCTAAAGTTATTGTGCACTGGTCTACAGCCCTGCACATTTGGAAACATAACATTTGAGTACTGAGAATGCGTTATACAATGCAAAGGATATCTGCTGAATTTAATAATTCAAAATGTAGCTATTCTTCCTTAAGGATGAAAGGCAGTACTGAGACTTTAATTTATTAATAGAGCCACTTGCAACTAAACACTTCACCAATGAGAAAACATTGCTAAACATAAATGCAATCAATATTTAATTCAGTACATAACTGAGACAGTAAGACAACATGAGGACTCGATTAATCTCCCAAGAAGTGTTAAACCATTTTACACTCACAAAAACAGAAGCAGTCTCTAGCTTCTCTGACTCTTTGATATAACTGAAAGTATTGCAATCCCTATATTTCTACTCCGTATCAGCAGAACTATCCGCTACCTGTAGACAAATGTACTTGCACATAGAGAAAATATTTTGTGTCAGTGTTTTTTACAGTTAAAAATCTCTGAGATATCCCACATTCATCTCTGTGGTGAAGAATAATATGAACATAAACTCCACTGAATATCAACAAACTTACTTATCTATCTATCTATCTATCTATCTATCTATCTATCTATCTATCTATCTATCTATCAATCTATCTGTCTATCAATCTATCTGTCTATGGGTCTACTGAAGTTAATCTAAACTTCAATAGACTGATACTAAAAACATCTATTGCAAAACAAAAAAAAAGATCAACACCCTAACATCCATGCTACAATCACAACCTCAGATAATGCAAAAAAGTCTGCTATTT
>NC_056734.1:211074243-211101743 GCF_019279795.1 Protopterus annectens
AGTGACACTGTAAACCCAGCTTGTTGCCATCCAGACTAACTGCTCCCCATTTCATTATCCATTAAATATAGGAATAACCCAAAATGAAAACCTTTTTCCTTAAACAAAAAAAAAATAGATACAATTAACAGTTTAACAAATGATTAAATATATGACAAAAAGGCACCTGAAGGCCAATGACCTACCCTGTTGATAACCTCCACTGACTTATCTTTTCCTGCCAGATCAGAAGCCACTCCAATGTGAAATGAATGAGTAGGAAACCTCTCACCCCAAAAACCCAAACACTGAAAAGTCTTTCTCATCATACACATGAACTGGTTTCCTGTTATCACCCTATCTCCTTTTGACTGAAAAAACAATTTCTGCGAACTACCAGCATGTGAGAGCTGTAAAATTCTGGATCACTATACTAGGCACCTCAACTCATTGCTATCCTTTGTTAAAACAACCTGCACCCCGTTACCCAGCTGATCTGTTTTAGATCTACACAACCATACCTCTACAGATGCCAAAAATGCAATCACATCTTGCCACACCAGGGACCCTGACAATTCAGACATCCAAAACGCTCCCTTGTACACCAATATTGACAATGTCACCTACAAATTATAATCTGCTGAACCTCCTTCCATCAACCTTAAGCTCCTCAACAAAACCTTAAGAACCTGTCTTGCTATCAGCAATTGCCTATTTGACCTACCACCAGCAACTCTACCTGACCAGTTCAACATGCAAGCCTGTAACCCTGTGACCCACGCAAATATGCTAATAGCAGCCAAATCCACATTAACTGACTTCATAGCCCTCTCTTTCACCCAATATTGTAGTAATGGTTCCTCTGACCAAATTACCTCTTCCTCAGTCAGCTACAAAACAAATTTGTCAAACTCAGATAAAGCTCTATCATACACCTTCCTTGTCAAAACTGCCTAAGACTGCTGAATGAACCACCTCATCACTTCAGTCCAATCTGACACATGTCCTCTGGCAATATAATTAGTTCTCTTGCTGCCTCCAGGACTAAGTGCCAAAACCTGTAAAACTGAAAATGAGACAAACTGTCAGCAATCCCATTTTTAGCACCAGCCAAATGAACACCTGTTAAAGAAAAAAAATTACCAACAAACTCTGTAAAACCAGTTTATGTAACACCAACAAAAGCAATCTAGATTTTTCTGTCTTTGACTGCAACACCTGTACCACAGCGAAATTGTTGGAATAAAAACTCACCCTTCTACCATGCAACCTCTCCTGCCATACCACCAATACTACCAAATAGGCATCAATTCTAAAAAAGACACATCCTTCCTCCATTCATCCTTCCAGTAATCAAGCCAATGAGCTGCAAACCATTCACCATGAAAAAACACTCCCATGCCAATACCTCAGGCTGCATCTGTGAAAATGTTCAAATTACTTTGGCTAACCCAATCCACCTGCCAAAACAAATGCCATTAAATTGATACAGAAAGAATAACTGCAATGTTAAATCTTCCTGCACCAGCTTACCAATCATTACCCAATGGTGCTAACTTCTTCCACACTTTAACAAAAATGCCACTGACCTACAAAATGCATGACCAGGACGCACAGCTAATCAGGCAAAGTTCATCAGCCCTAAAAGCTCCTTGATGTCCCTAATCCACACCCTCTCTTTGCCAGTTATCCAAGCAATCTTCACCCTCAACTACTCAGTCTTCTCAACTGGAAAACAAAACAGCCCTCTCCTTGCATGTACTAATAATCCCAGAAAGCACAATGTCTTGGCATAGCCCTCCAATTTCTGTATAGCCGATGGAACCCCCAACTCCTTATATATCTTCAGAAACACCCACATGCCCTCAAGCACCTCTATAAACCCTTCATCTATCAACAAAACATTTTTAAATAATGAACCACCTTCTGCGTACCCACCCTTTGCTTCCAAATCTAGTAAAGTGTGGTGCTAAACTTCTTAAAGGTGGCACAGGCCACTCAACACCCAATTGGCATGGCCTTGTCAAAATAAAATTTGTTTACCATCATGCCCAGTAATGGCCATTCCTCTTCTCCCACTGCTAATATTTTAAAAGCAGATTAAATATCTACCTTTACCAACCACAGATCTGTAAATTCCTTAATGATTTCTACCACTTCATCCAATGAAGCATACTTAACCTTTGAGTCCTCTTTGAAAATTAAGCCAATAATCAAGTTCTCTTCCAGATAGGACAAGTGGTAAATAAACCAAAATTCACCAGGCAACTTTTTAGGAACCAAACACAATGGTAATGCTTTAAAATTGACAAAGAGGGAGTAATCAATCATGTCACCAACAGCCTGCTAGCATGCAGATCCTTCCTCACCATGTATTTCAAAACAACCTCCTTCCTCCTCACTGTATGCAAATTCTTACAAAGTGAGCCATATCCTCAAATCCCAGTCTTAATAGGAAACCCCATGGAAAACCCCCTCAGTAACTCCACCGCAACCTTACCATCCTGAAAGTTACTGAGCATGTTCCTCAAGGTTTGTACATTAATGAGTTAATGGGAATCCTGTTTTTCCTGTCTGACCCTAAAATGCCAATCCTCCCTTTTGTCCTTGAAAATGACCTCTTCCATGAAACCCCTGTAACCCTTGAGACAAAGGGGAAACTGATCATCCATCAGCTGTGGATGATCCTAAATTGAACAAACTACCTTCCTTGTGATCACACTGAAACACTGGATGCACACCCACACAATTTGAACAAATGTGTGAACATCCCGCATTAAATGCCCACCACACTCCTAACCCTTCACCTCAAATTTTTCCCATCTAGTGGCACACAGAACATTACCCATCATGATGGCTAACTAAATGTCTGGGTGTCTAACTTCCCATCTCAGTGACTAATCTACCAATTTTCATTTACAGAATCATTGGTCATACCACATCCAGTTCCCCACACACAACCTTTGTGCCTCACTAATTGTGAGAAAATAAGCCTGGAGTAATAAGGCCATCGAAGTTTCCTTCTCCAAACAAACCACCATGTAGTGCACAAAACCTAACATCCAATTCTTCCATGTCCTGACCCGCAGTCTTCCCACTCTCTTCTACCCCAAAGCCATTAAAGCTGCTAGAAGGTCCTTGTTATTTGCCAACTAAGCTTTCAACAAACACTGCACCCTTTCCACTTCAATTAATTCAAAGATATTAATATACTCCCCTTTCAGATCTTCTCTTTAAATGATGCCAGAATATGTGGGGTCAAAAAGGCCCCTCTGTTTACATTAACAAAGAACTGATTGGTTAGTAAATCCCCAGGCTGCATCCCAAAATCAGAGCTCATCCCCTTCTGCTGTGACTCTGCCCTATTTAAACTTGACCCCAAATTGCCTAACAATGACTCTAAACCAGTTTCTCTGCCTACCTCCTTCTGGTCCTGCCCCATTCCCTCGAGAAGCTCTTGATCCACCACTGCCCTTGTAACTTCCTCGTGATACTGACCAGACTCCCTTCCTTCACCTACTGATGTACTACCAAAAGCCCTCAAAGTATTATTACCTGCAATGTTGTCATGTCCTGTTCTTCTAGACAAAGCCTCCATCATGGCCATGTCTGCTGACTTCCAAAGTTGCTTCCCCTGTGTCTCTGACTTGTTCTTCAGTGCCTGACTTCTCCTTTTCATCCAGGGTGACCCTGGTTCCTCTGCCACTGGGACCGCCATCTCTGTCACCGCTCGGAATAATTCCTCAGCTTGTGCTACAATTGATGCCCCTTTCTGATACAAACTGTGTGATCCAATCATATATCAATTAAGAAGAGAAAACTGTAATTCTTAACAACATCAACAAAACAAAAAAAAAAATTGTATTTAACTGTCCTCTTACTCCCGGGATGAATTATTTATTTTCACTTTTCATTTGTGATCTAAATCACAGGAATTTGCATTTACTTGATGAATGCAATGTTTCACACATTCTTGTATGTATATGTAAATTAATTGAGATCTTAATTTTTCAGTTTTATCGTTGCTATTTACTTTGTACAAGGGTATTTTAACTTACCAAATTATATAAATGTTTTCTCTTTCTCTTTCTTGATTGATTTAGACAGATATGAACATATCACCGGATGCTTTTGGTTTTAAACTTTGAAAAAGTCCTAGAAAGAGAGGACAAAACAGCTTAGTTTAATTTTTTATGGTTTCAATAAACAGACTGAGAGATGTGTGGCTGGATTCACATTTCTTTATATTTTTGGTTCTTAGTCAATTGCTTGTTGTTATTTCAGTGATATACCAGGAAAACAAATGTGTACAAATAGCTAGAAATTTTTTTTGGATGCTTGCAAGCATTTTACCTTCCAATATACTCCAGTATTCCTTTAGTATTCATTAATTTATTGTGATTTGTTAATGGGACAGGTGGGTTAGTCAGTTGCCACTTTTAAGCTATGAGTCAGTCTCAGAATGAGCAATAATAAAGTGATCATGACAAATCAGTTAAAAACTGTATGTAGAGCAATATTACCCATACAGAGTGAGGAATAACTAGTATTTATGAAACTATTTACAGAAGAATTTAGCATTGCCACTGAAAATGTTCTGTTATGTATTTAGAGTTAATAGTAAGGGAAAATGTTTATTTTTAGGTAAATCAACACCATGAAAACAAATGCCTTTAACTTTCTCTGGAAGATGTTCTTTCAAATTCATGTTAAAGTATCAATTTTTAGGTGGGGGTCTGATTCCATATGATAGGAAAGAATTTTGCAAATGCTCTTTCCCCTATTACAATTTTGGATTACAGTTTGGCAAGGGAAATGCCATCTTCCTGGCTATCTTAAAGCATGTATATTGGGTCTGTTATTGTCAGTGCTGACCTTAGTAGGAGCATTGCCAGATATTACTATTTTCAAGTATTACACTACTGAGAATCATTACAAACTGGGCATGTATCAGTAGCCATATGAAGTTCCTTAGAAGGTTAACAGTGGTGGGTTTGATCGTTGGCTAATAAGACGTAGTGACAGATTTTGTTTTCTTATATATGAAGATTTTGGACTTTAGTATTGGAATGGAGTGCTAAGATGGAAAGGACATAGTCAATCCTGTGTATGAGGATATTCTTAACTATGGCTTGCATGCCAAAGGGGAAAATAGATGGAACATTCTGTAAAAGAGCTTTAATTGGGATATGATTTTGCCAACAATCATGTCTGTATGTCTTATACTTGGAAGAGACTCTAACCTTATTATAGAGATGTTTTTGTTGAGATGGAGGAAAATAACATGCACTAAAATAACATGCACTAAAGAAGTAAAACTGCTGCTACCTTCAGTGTTGAAAGTGGCTACAAAAGCTGTAACTAGAAAATGGAAAATCAATGACAGACCATCAATAAGAGAGGTGAAAATATAATAATGGAGATTAAAAATGTGGAATTACAACTATTAGAATATGGGCAACATATAAAGCATTGTGTGTGTGTGTGTGTGTGTGTGTGTGTGTGTGTGTGTGTGTGTGTGTGTGTGTGTGTGTGTGTGTGTGTGTGTGTGTATGTATGTGTGTGTGTGTGTGTGTGTGTGTGTGTGTGTGTGTGTGTGTGTGTGTAAGAGAAAAGTGAAAGGCAGGACTGACACTCAATGGATGTAATACAGATAACTCAGTCTTGTGGTAACACATAGATGACTAAATGATTTTGGTTCCTCAAACCCTCTTTTAGTGGACCCATTTCAATTCAAACACTCTGCTGAAGTCATCCTTTCAATTGTTTGCTTTCTGACACCTCTGCTATCATGTCTTCTGTAGCATTGGTGGTTAGTGCCTAGTTCTATAGAATGTGGGCTTAGGTGTTAACTCAGGCAATGTAGAAGTACTGTGTGTGAAGGAAAACAGTGAGAGGCAGAACTGTCTTACTCAACAGATGTGATATGGATAATTCAACTTTATGGTAGCACTTACATGGCTAGAGGACTATGATCACTCAAACTCCCTTTTAGTTGAGTCATATCCATTCCAACCAGGGGTGGCCCGTGCCAGCCCCCTCAACTGTAAAAAAAAGAAAAAATAAAGAAATAAAAATAAAAAAAAAAAATAAGAAAATCACGGACTTTACCGCATGCGCACTAGTCCGGACTGCTGCTGAGACAGTCTGGAGCATGCGCAGATTGTCTCAGCAGCAGTCCTGACTGGGAAACATGAAGAACGGAGCTCCCAGAAGTCTATACAGTTTTAAACTGCATAGACTGTCCTGGAACTCGTTGAGAAAATGCATTGGGGTCAGACTGCAACATCAGCAGTTTGGAATTCATCGGGGGAAGATCTCACGACAGGTGGGGATTTGCACGGATGAAGGCTGGAGTAACACAGCCGAAAGCGCTTACCATTTTCTTATTATAATAAATAGTGGAACCTACGGTCAGTTGTCCGTTCTTGCTTTTGTGCTACTAGACTATTTTCATATAATTTGCATGGGGTTCATAGCTTACTCAGGATTTATGGTGGTTTGCTACAGGGATTTGGAAGATCTACTGCAGGTAAGTGTGTGGACAGAGATTTGGATGTATGGTGGTGTGTGTATGTGTGTGTGTGTGTGTATAAATGCCCCAGGTGCAATATACTGGTGGTTAGACTCATGGCGGTATGGTAGGGAATACCTCAGGCTTGAACCTTGTACCTTGTATGCAGGTGTTAAAGACCTGAATTCCCTACCCACCACCATTTGTAAAAAAAAATTGCAGATTTTTGCCTCATATTTGATCTGATCTATTCCTCATAATATCTGTGGTTTGTAAATATTGCAATGCTTGATATTTGATGGTGCAGTGTTCGCATTGTTGCCTCACAACTGCAGGTTATCAGGTTTGATTCTTGGGTGGGGTGCCATCTTTGTGGGGTCTGTATCTTCTCCCTGTGTTTGTGTGGGTTTGCTTTTGTGTCCTCTCATGTTACAAAGACGTGTCTGCATAATTTCTTACTGGGCCTCTGCTGAAAATTGTTTTTTTGTTCCAAGTCAGACTGTCCTGATTAACAAATGTTAAATAAAATTGACAGGCATTTCCGACGTCAGGTTTCTGAATGTTTAAGTTCTTATATATTTGATGGTGCAGTGGCAGTATTGTTGCCTCACAGCTATAGGTTTTCGGGTTTGATTCTTGGCTGGGGTGATTTCTGTGTGGAGTCTGCATCTTATCCCTGTGTTTGTGTGGATTTGCTCTGGTGTCCTGACATTTTAAAAAGACATGTGTCTACAGTATTTCTCCCTGGGCCTCTGCTGAAAATTGTTTTTGTTCCATCAGAAGTAAAGTTGACAGGCATTTGAATTTCAGACTTCATATTCTTCAGAAAATACATAGTAAAACAACTTTTTATTCTAGCAATAAATATATAGTAACACAACCTTTTATTATAGCAGTTTTCTAAGTTTATAAGATGACTATTTGAAATTTGTCCTTATTTTTGGGACTGTATTACCCTGTTATTGGCTTTGTCCAGGTTTTTTGTGCTAAGGTTGACAGCTATGGCAAGAACTGAATTCACTGAATATGTTTAAGGGCTGTTTTCCCTCATTACTGGGTGTGTCCAGGTGTTTTGTGCTAAGAGGTTGACAGCTATGGTGAGAACTGAATTCATTAAATGATAGCCATTTAAGTTTCAGTCTTCCTCTCTTTCACAAAGCAACTGATTTGGCGTAGTGGTATGTTGCTCTGACTGTTTTGCAAAGGGACCTTGGCAGTAAAATGTATGGTGGTAACAGCATTTTTCTTTCACAAAGCAGGTGATTTGGCATAGTGGTATGTTGTTCTGACTCTTTTGCACAGGGACCTTGGCAGTAAAATATATGGTGGTAACACAGCATTTTATTCTAGCAGCTTTCCAAGATTATACAAGCAATGTTTAATGTGCCCCTGGTTTTTGCCCTTTTGACCCACCCCAATAAATTTTGCTTTTTCCAGATTTCTTGTGCTGCGAAGTTGAGATGCAGTTGAGTATTGAGTAGATTTTACAAGGAGCTGAGAGCTGCAGGGGAAGAGAAGTTTAGTGCTCATTATACCAAGTCAGCTTGCATTGCTAATAGCACAACAGGTTGTGTACTTGCTTTTGATGCAGAAGGTTGTTGGTTCTACTCTCATAAAGGGTGAATGCTGCCGTACTGAAAGTTAAGATACTAACTATGAGCCTGTTATCAGTTTGCCATCCATTTCCTATTGCAATATTACTAGCTTATTTTTAATGTAATGTAGGCAATTTATTCCTCTTGGGCATCAGACACTTTATTTTTCGATGAAACCATGAAATATAAAGGTGATTGCTAGCAGCAACCTCTTCATTACAGATTTAATTAATGTGGAATTATTTAGATGACTTTTTTACTACTTCAGAGATTGTGCATATTTACTGATAATGGTGGACTGTAGAATTGTGCATATTTACTGATAATAGTGGACTGTAGAAGTTTGAGTAGACTTTTATGATGGAAATGTTCTGAATTGGGCAGTTTTGTCATTGGTGCATGCGTTTTGTTTCATTGTTAACTGGAAAAATGTTCAAAGCAATAGGAAGGTGTATCAAAGAGCACATGTATGTTTCATATGCAAGGGGCCTATGATTTGAAATATAAAGGTGATTGCTAGCAGCAACCTCTTCATTACAGATTTATTTAACGTGGAATTATTTAGATGACTTTTTTACTACTTCAGAGATTGTGCATATTTACTGATAATGGTGGACTGTAGAACTGTGCATATTTACTGATAATAGGGGACTGTAGAAGTTTGAGTAGACTTTTATGATGGAAATGTTCTGAATTGGGCAGTTTTGTCATTGGTGCATGCGTTTTGTTTCATTGTTTACTGGAAAAATGTTCAAAGCAATAGGAGGGTGTATCAAAAAGCACATGTATGTTTCATATGCAAAGGGCCTATGATTTGAAAACAGCCCAGAATTAATCTTTATCTGTCACGGGTAAAATGTATTTTCTTTGAATGTGGGTTTCAATGTTGTTTCAATGAATGTGAGTTTCAATGGCAGAGAAGTTTTAATGCCAAGTTTGTTTAGCAGATGTCTTAGTGTTTGTGCTGTAAAATGCAAAATAAAACTTTCAAATGAAGTTCAAATCATCATAGAAGTAAATCAGTATGCACATTAGTGTTTATGGTAAATGGAGTGAAATAGCCAAGTAATGGATCATTGGAAAGGCTGCAGGGGGAGGCTCCATTTGACCATGGTTTTGTGAGGGGGAAGGGCGGCAAACTTAGGCAGCCCCAGCTGAACCATACCTCCCAACTGTCCAGATTTTCAAAGAATTAATACATTTTTTGCTTCTTAGTTTTGGTTTGTTCCTCATAAAATTTGTGGTTTTCTGGCAAATCATTTAGGAATTAAGTCACTAAATAATGACACACTGAGTTTCAGACTTCATAACCTTCAGAAAAATGCATGCTAAAGTAAGACCTGTTCTATCAACTGTCTCAGTTTATACAAGAGCAATTTGTAGTACTGTTTTTATATGTTCCCCCAAAATATTTGGCCTTGTCCAGATTTATTGCATTAACAGGTTGAGAGGTACATGCAAATAAATTGCTTTATAGAATTAGGCATAGCCAAACCTCTCAACTGTCCCTGATTTTGGCTCAAAATGTTACTTTTCCCCTAATGATCCCTCTGCAAAATAGCAATTTTGGAAGAAAACATGGAGGGTTTATAATTAAGAAATAACTGTAATAATCAGTTAGATTACTTTTATTTCAGAAATGCATGTAGCTTCTTTTATTTTGTCAGCTGCTCAAGTTAGCAGTACTAATATTAAAGTAACCCTTCTTTGACAGGTTCCCAGCTGTATTGTGTTGCTATTTTATATTTTTACATCACATTTTTGGTCCATTTTTCATAAAATTGTGTTTTTTTGGCAAACTGGTGACAAATCATTAAAGACTGAAGTTAAAAAATAATGACAGACATTTGAGTTTCAGATTTCATACTATTCAGAAAATTCATACTAATGCAAGACCTCTATTATCTTTCTAAGTTTATAAGAGCAATATTTTAAAAATTGTCCTTATTTTTGGGCCTTTGTCCCATTTCTTTGTATGGCTTTGTCCAGATTTCTTGCTCTGAGGTTGAGAGATATGACAAATGTGTCAGGGCCATCACAAGTCAGCCAGAGACATTTCAAACTGTGACATACGTGTTGCACCCCACTCCCCCATGTAGTGACTCTGGATGTGTCGAAGCAAGGCAAGGAGTAGTTATGCAGTGTAAATCTGCAGAGTATCCCCCCATCCAAGGTAGACACAAGTACTAGAGTGGCTTTTCATCTGTCCTTGATTTTTACAGAATGGTCTAGTTTCTGTCATATTTTTTGTACTGTTGATTTATGCTTATTACTCAAAGTGCCTGTTGCTCTGTGTTTAAGTAGCAATACTTTAATGACCATTAGGTAAGCTTGGCTGAGATTGCGAGATGCAAGTAAGCTTTAATAAGCATACTGTTAAAGAATTGCCAACATTGAAAGCCTTTCTGTTGCCATGTAGAGAATATTTAACTAGATAATGTATAAGCCTTGGGTATTGAAATGCATATGCTAGTATTTGTAATAAAGGACAGGATTACATTATTTTAAGAGTCTCATTACACTTGGAGACTTCCAGTCATCTCTGCAGGCTTTACCCATAAACAGAATGCCAATTGTGTGGTCCATAACCTGTACAGTAATCCTTTTAAGCAATGTATCTTGAGCTTATTTCTTGTTTACTTTTCATTTTTTACTTTGATCATGTTTTCCCCATGAAACAAGTAGATGTCAGGCAGCAGGTCTTTTTTTGGATAAGGAACATTTTAACAAGTAGGGGCATCAGAGATTTCTACTTTCAGCATGTTACTTGGTAATTTAATAAAGCTGAATATAAATTATAATTAGAACTGCAGTGCAAGAAGTGGTTTGAGTTGAGTGCTGCTTGTTTTTCTTATACTTGATGTTGACTGGCATTCCATTAATGTATTTAAAAAAAAGTAATTTATTTTTTCATGCCTCACAACCTTTTTTGTTTCCATCTAGATATTAAGCTGTCATGCAGCCAATTCACTGAAATATTTTTATTCTTCTACACTTCATTTTGTCTTGATTGGACTCTCATAATGACGGTTTGGCACCCAGGGCAGTATATTTAGTTTTTGTGGTTTTGAGCATAGCCCCTCCCCTTTCTGGTTGGCCACACCCATTCCCATTGACCCCACCCATTCAGCTGTCTCCTGCAGCCCCCCTTTGATTTGAAGTCACCAGCTGCCACTGATTCCAACACATTGCTGAAGTCAACCCTTCAAGTGAGAACTTTCTGCCACCTCTAATATTGCTTCTTCTGTGACATCATGGTTAGCACACAGTTCTATATAATATGGATGTAGGCAAGTTATTGAATCAATGCAATGCTGCAGTAATGTGTGTGTACGTGTGTGTGTGTGTGTGTGTGTGTGTGTGTGTGTTGCTAGATGTTACAGTTGCATGGCTACATGTTTACAATTCCCAACCCCTCCCCTTTTGGCCCAAACATATCCATTCAAACACATTGCTCAAGCTATCCCTTCTACTGCGTACTTCATGATGACAGTGCTATGACTTTCTCTGTGGTGTCAGAAGTTAATGCATGGTTCTACACAATGAGGACTTCTATAGGAAGGGGTTCAAATCTGGCAGTTCTAAACACTATGAGTGTGACAGACACTAATGAAATGCAGGACTGGCTTATAAAATGTGATATGTTTTACTCAACATATTGTCAACATTTAAATGGCTACAGGATTTTGATCTATCGTACCACCATTTAGGTAAAGTATATACATTCAAACTTCTTCCCTGGCATCAGCATTTATTACACAGTCCTATAGACTGTGGAGGTAGATAAGCATGGTTTCAAATCCTGTCAATGTTTAAGTAGTAACAGGCATGAATGTGTTTCTCAAGAGATTTCATATGTCACAATCAACTTAGGAGTAATGTTATTACAGGGAGATAGGTTTCAATCTACCATTAAATGTAATTCTTGGAAATCAACCCATACGTATTCAAGCACACTGTTCAAGAAATCCCTTGTAATACTTGCATTCTTACCACGTTCATAACATTTCTTCTGTGATGTCAGCAGTTACTAAACAACTTAAACTCTGCAGACTTAGGTAGTCATGTGATCACATCCTATTCAGTATAAATAGTACAACATATACAAACAAATGATAAAAGGTAGAACTGCCTTAATCCACAGATATTATGTGTACAATAGACAGTGCTAAGATTTATACATGAAGAAAGTTATGATACCCAATTGTTGTACTCTCTTTTAGGGGAAGCAATATGTAGTTCAACACAATGCTCAAGGTAACACTCCCACAGTATATTTGATTACATCTGTGCTATGAGTAATTCTGTGGCATCATCTTTAATGTACAGTTGTAGAGACTGTCTGAATTGAAAAGTAATCCACCAGTGTGTACCTCCTCTGATGGTCTAAAGTACCACATGTTAATAGACAGGGTTGTCTTAATTAGCTCATATGATAGTGCACAGTTCTGCAAAGGAGTTATGTTTATCCATGGAGAGGGTTTGGGTACCGCAGGTATTTTTGCATTTTTTTTACATTCCAGCACACTGATCATCTTCTCCACCAAGTGCGTGCTTTCTGACAACTGTGATAGGATTTCTTCTGTGGTATCATCAGTTAGTGCACAGGTCAAGAAAATGTCGATGTAGATGGCAGATGTTCACATTTAATATGGTGTAACTTGCATTACTGAGTTCAGAATCAAATGGCAACAGGCAAGAATGGCTTATTGAACAGATGTTGATATGTGAAGTACTACCTAGTGATAACAATGTCACACGGGATGTATTTTGATCTCCTAGGGGATGCACTCTTTTTAAGTCATCTCACATGCATTCAATCACACTGCTGAGGCTATCCCTTCAACTGTGTTCCATTTTACAACTGTGTTATGACTTCTTCTATGGTGTAAGCAGCAGCTTCACAAGTCAACAGACTGTGTGACTTATATGGGAACATGTTCATATATAGCATTATCTACTTTGCTTGACCTAAAACCCATTCGACTGACACCAGTTTGACCGACACCCAATTGGCCCAAATTTCATTTGACCTAAAACTCATTTGATTGACTCTCATTTCACCGACATTTTAGATATAGACTTGTGGGTTTTCCTTCACCTGTGACTTGCTTGTGATAAAAAGAATTACTGTAACTTATAGTGCTGACTGTTAGAGTTCTGATAGTCATGAAGAAAGTAGTGTTGTAGTGTTTCTAAATGTGTTTTTTTTTTTATTTACATTTTTATAGGAAGTATCTAATGTAATTTGGCAAATGTTTTGTGTGTTCCCAGCAGTAGCAGCAGTGTGTAGAGTACTGTAAGGCAAGTTAAAGGTATATGCCCTTTTCCCCACTGTAATGCGATCCTGGAGCATAGGGGGGATGTGGGGGCCTAGTTTGGTTGTATGTTGTCCCATTTCTGTTAAGAGGTTAATAAGTAGTTTTTTAGATTTTAAGTTCTGGAAAGGGTTAATTAGTGGTGTTCTAAGTGTGCTTGGCAATGGTTTAAAATTTAGTATGCAGAAATTCAGCATTGTAAACTGTCAGTGAAATGGGAGTCAGTCATTGGCTCATAGGTTCATAGGTGTGTACTAGGCTAATGGCCCTGGGGCCTTTACAAGCCTAGCCCATAGGATTACCCTGGCATCGTGCCACACAACCTTAGTTCCCAGTGTCTCTGTTGAGTAAAGCCACTGGAGTAATCCTTGGGGTGAATTTTCTATTTCTCATCTACTCAGCAAGATTTCTCTTGAAGAGGGCCAGTGAGCTGCTTTGCTTGACATGTATGGGAAGTATATTCCATAGCATGGGCAGTCTCTGGGTTAAGAACCTGTCCCTCCAGCATGTTCTGTTGATTGTGGTAGTGAGGTTGAGGTCTCTGGAGCATGTGGTGTTGAGGGATTGGGATTCCTTTAGATGTAACATTTCTAACAGAGCTGGGTCAAATATGGCTTTGTAATTCAAGCAAGAGATCACCTCTAAGTAGGCGATATGAGACAGAGAATAGTCGGAGGTTTTTTTCAGTCTGTCCATCTAGGACAAATGTTTAAGGCCTAGGATCCTCTTTGTGAGGTACTTTTGCGGCCACTCCAGTTGTTGCAGGTGTTTAGTGAGGTACATGCCAAATGTGGCATTGTACTCAATGATTGGCTTAATGAGGGAAGAGTAGAGGGAGACAATGACCTCTTTCTTCCTGGATGCAAAACCCTTAGTAATGAGATGTGCCACATAGAAGGACATTCTGACCAAACTTGCAATGTGGTGGTCAAAAGAGAGGTTGCTGTCAACCTGTATTCCCAGATCTCTTATAACGCCTTCTGTGTTTAGTGGACTACCATTGATGTAGTAATTCATGGGAACTGCGTTTTTTCCAAAGGGAATGATGACACATTTTTTTGGCATTGAGCTTAAGGCCATGGTTCTGACACCAGTCAGTAGTCTCAGTGAGGCCATCTGTAGGATGTCAGCATCACTCGGGGAGTTAATAATAGCTCCCGACTTGTAATTGTCTGCAAACTTTATTAGCCAGAGTCCTTTTGTGTTGGCCTGGACTTCAGAGAAGTAGATACTGAACAAGAGAGGACCCAGGACCAGACCCTGTGGGACTCCACTCATGACTGGTCAGCAGTCTGACTCGGAATCATCTACTTTCACACTGTGGGTTCTACCTGTGAGCCAGTTTGCAACCCACCTAGTGATATAGGGGTTGATGACTAGCTTAGTGAGTTTTAGTATGATTCCTGAGTGGGGAATGGTATCAAAGGCTGTGGCCAGATTAAGGTAGGCTGTATGAACCACATTGCCTTCATCCACAGCTCTGGTGACTGACTCAAAGAAATTGAGCAAGTTGAGCAGGCATGATCTATCCTTCACAAAACCAAACTGTGTGAGATCCAGAGTTTGGAAATTTCCTTTTTTCTTGTTTATTAAGTCCATGATGATGCATTACATAGCTTTGCATATCAGACTCAGGCCAATAGGGCGATAGTTCCCAGGACCTGAGTGCATGCATTATATGGTGGATCCTGGTGCCTGACAGGCAGCTGACTGTTACTTTCTCTTTATTCAGCCTAGTAAGAGGTGCATCAGTGTGCCTCACTATCAAGTCACCTGTGACTAGTGTGTTAGGCATGCTGTTTTGTCTTACGGGCTTTGGTTGAGTGGCACACTGTTTAGGAGAGTTATGTGTCTCATTATTAGTGTTGTGTTGTGGTTGAGTGCATTTCTCTGCTGTTTGGGTAGATTTTTATTGAGAACCTCTGAGAAGGTGGGTGTGCGGTTTGTGTTTTTTATGTGAAGGCAGTGCTGATGTGTGTTCTGGAGAGCTATGTGTTCCATGTGGTGTGGTGCAAGTGTTGACCTTCTCCTCTTGACCAGCTATTCTGGTCTTGGCTGGAGACTGTGTGGCTTCCAATTTGTATATATAAGTGCATGTCTCGCAAGTCTGAGTGTTGGGAGATAAGAGGAGAGGGTTGTCAGTGTACATGAGGCAGTTTCTCCATTGCCTCAGTATGCCCAAGGTCATCAGATTAATAGGAGAATGCACAGGGAACTGACCTTTAGACATTCCTGGAGGGGTGAGCATTAATAATAAGTACTGGAGCTGTTTCCTTATAGAATGTTTAGTGCTGGTAGCACATTTGTGTGCTACAATAATTGCTACAAGAAGTCTGGTAAAGTGATAGACTAATAAGCTAGTAAAAGGGCAGGAGGGGAGAGAAATAGTAGATCTAAGGGAAAATTGAAGAGCTTGTAAACAGTCCTGGATAAAGCAAATCTATATCTGTATCTGGACTAGACTAGTTACAGGAAAGATGGGAAACAAGCACAAATGCGGGCTTTTAAACCAGAAAGTTGAAAGAGATGGAAAAACTGCCCAAATGGCCAATAAACTACAATATATGGGCCAGAAACCACTCCTCTTGTGGTAGGCTACCTAGTGCTTACCACTCCCACTGATAAGCTAGAAGACTTCCCTCCAACACTGAAAGGCTTGGTATGCTCAGAAACTTACATACAGTCCTGGATACAGCAAATCTTTATGTGGACTAGACTAGCTACAGGAAAGGCAGGAAAAGTGCAAACACAGGCTTTTATACCAGAAAGTTGAAAGATATGGAAAAAAACACCCAAACAGCCAATATACTACAATTTCTGGGCCAGAAACCACTCCTCTAGTGGTAGATAAGCTACCTAGTGCTTACCCCTACCACTGATATGCTAGAAGGCTTCCCTCCAACACAGAAAGGCTTTGGGGGTTCAGAAGCTTACAAACAGTCCTGGATACAGCAAATGTGTATCTGGACTAGACTAGTTACGGGAAAGGTGGCAAACAAGCTTAGACTTTTTTTTAGTAAACTGGAAAGGGAGAAAGGAGGAGCAGAAGATAATCCAAAGTTAAGAAACTAAGTGGGTTGGCCTTTTCAGATGTTCTCTCTGTATTAGGCAGAATGAGCTAATGACACTAGACTGGGAGGAGTGTCGCAAATCAAACTTACAATAGGGTGGGCAACTGCAAAGCCAACAAGTATAAAAACAGGATACCAATAGAGAGGGAGGGTGGAAATCTAAATCAGTTATATAATACACTCCTTGGCAGGAAATCAGAGCAAACAAACACAAACAGATGTTTAACAAGTGGAGAAAATTTCCAGTTAATACATCACACACAGAGAAACTAACTAGAAAAGATTTACAAAGAGTGTGACAGTAAAAACCTTATTGATCAGGCCCTGTGAGGCAGACTATGTTACTACAACTGTGCAGATTAGTTTATAGCTATAAAATACAGTAAAAGGTATGCAGCAGACAATAAAAGTGCTATAAATAACTAGTAAAAATAAGCAATAAACAGGATACTTAATGTTATATATCACAGATCAGAGTTTTGCTTAGTGCCCTTCCTATGATTAGTCTTTGTGAAATGGCAGAAACACTCAAAAGGTAACTTCTTAAATAACAGAAAGATAAAACCTAAAACAACTTTAAAAAAAAGCTCAAAAAAATCAATGAGGTGTTTACTCCTGGCCGTAGTCCAGGTAACCCCAATCAGCCAATGACCATAAACACTTCACTCTCACTGAAAATCTAAAATGGCTTTTCCTAAACTGAGATGGTCTGGAACATGTGCTCAGACACACAGCCTCTGCAAACAAACGACTAAGCCCAGAACACAAGCCTGAATATGGACAATGCTACAGCTACTACCTACACTACTTGGGTAGAAAAAAACCTACAGAAATGTTTATCACAGCAGAAAAGCAACAGTGAACCTTTAAATGAAAGTTTTAAACAGATAAAGGTGCAACGAAACTCTAGAGAATGCTTTTAACTGCAAACAAATCAGTTATATGATACAATCCTTGGCAGGAAATTAGAAGAAACAAACACAAACAGATGTTTAAAAAATGGAGAAAATTTCCAGTTAATACCTTACACACAGTGAAACTAGCTAGAAAAGATTTACAAACAGTGTGACAATAAAAATCTTATTTATCAGGCCCTGTGAGGCAGACACTTTTAATACAACCATGCAAATTAGTTTATAGCTATAAAATACAGTAAAAAGTATGCAGCAGACAATAAAAGTGCTATAAGTAAGTAGAAATAAGCAAAAACAGGATACTTAATGTTATATATCACAGATCAGAGTTATGCTCAGTGCCCTTCCTCCAATTAGTCTGTGTGAAATGGCAAAAACACTCACAAGGTAACTTCTTAAGTAACAGAAAGTTGAAACCTGAACAACTTTAAAAAAAAAAGCTTGAAAGAACCAATGAGGTGCTTACTCCAAGACATAGTCCAGGTAACCCCAATCAGCCAATGACCATAAACACTTCACTCTCACTGAATATGCAAAATGGCTTTTGAGTTGTCAGTCAAATGAAATTTAGGTCAGTTGGGTGTCGGTCAAATGGGTGTCAGTCAAATTAGTTTTAAATCAAGTAAAGTAGACCCATATATATATATATATATATATATATATATATATATATATATATATATATATATAAGGACATTAGTGACATGTTGGAATGGCTTACACAACATATGTGTTATGTGATAATTGCTTTACTTCCTTCTGAACATGCCCAGTTTTATTAGGTATGTATTCCATTTCCCTTATGCAATGGTGTGGATTGGTTATTGTCATTTTTCATTTTGTGGCAAAAACAGCTGAGAATTTGCCTTCAGGAACATGGACTGTTGTGCAATGGAGGATGGGGACTATGCACAGAGAAAATCAATAGTGTTATAGCCTATATTAAATGTTTAGAGTCAACTCTTGCAGTTTTCATAGTTCACTGACAACCTGATGTGATGTTGGGACTGCCTACAAGGTATGTTACATGTTGTGATCTAGGTATTAGGATTCATTGTGCATTGCTCAGTTCAGTAGTCATTCTCCAAAATAATATCAAAAAGCATTTAGATGTATACTTTGTTATCAGTATGTTAACTGTTTATGTGTGGCAGCATGAGCCAATACATACTTACTGTGATTCATACATAGGTACACATGCTTTCTACTTACATCAGATATACTTTGTAGCAGTGCATGCATCATTTGTTTATACACAATCATAAATTAATGTACACATGTTGTGATTACTTCTCTTTGGAGGTAACTTTCATAGGTGGTCTTGCTATCACACTTTTAATCATGTCCATATTCATACACAGACATATGTAAACCTGGTAGTGATGGTCCCTCCACATGACTGTTTCCTGGCAAGATTTCCATCTTAGTACATGTGTAATGACATGTCCTAAATTTCCTGTGTGCATACATCTCACATTATGGTTTACATATTTATAACAGTTTATGCACAAGTTATTTTCTGCTCCATATACATTTGTGTTTCTGTGACATACTCTTGTGGATTGCAGTATTTAATAATTTGGATGTGTTCTATGTCTCACTTCCTACCCTTAGCAATATGCTTGTCACTGCCACAGCTGTTATATTATCCACTTTCACTAATTGTATTTACAGGCCTTCCTTAATTTTTTTCATTTGTCTACATATTTACGTATATGCTTTTCCAGTATTTCTGCATTGGTAGTTTGTTGCACGTGCCCATTGGAAGTTCTAACCTTTTGTTACTTGCACATATTTTCCAACAACACATTTTTCCTTCTGAACATTTATTGACTGTTGTCTTTGTTAATGTATGTTAAAAGGCCACTGTTGTTCCACGTCTGTTAATGCACCCATTGCAATGTACGACAGAAACAACCTTCCCTAACCACTTGTTGGTAGGCTTCCCTTTGCTTCCTATTCATGACTTACCTATCTGCTTTGCTGTGCATGCAAATTTGCTTCAAGATTTCATGCCTTTTGTGTATGCTCTTTTGGTTACATTGTGTAGCCACATAAGTCGAGAGCTGCCTTACCTCAACATGGCCACGAACCTGTGCTCTGGGCTTAAGCTCTCACTGCTAGTTCTGTTATATATTTTGGCTTCTTGTATATTTGATTAGCATGTTAGCTGCAATGCAGCCTGTATTTGATGGTAATGAACCTGTGGGAATATTTGGCCTTAAAATAGTGTGTTTCACTTTCAGGTTGATACCTGCGCTGTCATGTTTATGATGACAAACAACCTGAGTGGATGATACTTAGACAAGTTTGGAAGTCTATCAGATAAAGAATGCCTAATTATATAAACTTTGCATTTCAGATTCTTATTCATTTCTTCCATATCTTATTCTGTTGTTGAATTTATTAAAAATATATCGTCTGATGACTGTTTTTTTCCCTGAGTAGTTTGCATATAGATTACTGCACACATGTTTAAAAAAAACTAGTAAAAGAACACTAGTTTAAACAATTTCTCGTAAAATATATTTAAACCTCAGTAGAGAAAAAATCATTAATCACCAACGACACCTTAAAGCAGTCTCCTAAAACGCAGTATGGTATGCAGACAATTATGCATAATTAGCAGACTGTTGTATGTCAGTTTCTTAAATATTTGATTGTGCCAATATATTGCAGAATATGGTTTTATTGCATGTGCTGATCTACTTATAGAAAGTGGAGATGCATAGATTTTATGTGGTTTCAACTACCATCTCTATAACAATTCTGTTTCAGTCGTCACTGAAAAAATACATATACATGTAATATGAACAGATATGGGTAAAGATGCTTTTGATCAAAGGATACAGCTGCTTCTGAAAAAAAGGATGTGATACAATTAGTTCATCTTCTGGCTGCATGTTATAAAGGAATGATCCCTTATATCTGTGTGACCCTAAATGTCTTTAATAATTTATAATGCCATGCCTGGCCCACAGAAAAGGTCAAAAAGGCTTCAAGTTTGAATCTGAGAATGTTGCTTGTGTAAATTGGGCATTTCACACATGAATGATTCCTTTGGTTTTCTTTGATTTGATATAAATATTAATTTTTAGGTTATTTTAGAGTCCACATAAACTTGAAATGTATACATTCTCAGAGGTGCTTGTGATATCAATGTAAGAATAAGAAGCAAAATGCCAACATTTTAAATAAAACATTAGATGTCTAGGACTTTGAAAGCTGATCTGTTAAAATGGTGAATCTGATGCTCAAACAAGGCAAAGTTATCCAAATTTATGCAGAAACTATTAGTCAAAGCCAGGACATTTACAGAATACAACACTATCTTTGCTCACTTTTACTTCAGGAAAGTAATGGAAAATGTATTGCTGCTATTCACATTACATGAATTAGAACGCATATTGCAGAAAAAAAAATTTCAAACCTTATTTTGAGAATGTTGAATATTATGTTAGAAAAGAATTGGCAAAATAAAATGTGTGGGATCATTTATTTTATTTAATGACTTACTTATTGATTTGGGTATTGAGGTAAACAAATACTGATGGCCTTACAGTACTTAAAGCCATTCTCATTAAGTCATTTAGAAGCTTTGAATTAAGATGTAGTGCAAAACTAGGAATGTAAACAATGCATTGAAATTTCATAAAACTCATCGAATGACTGTCAAGTTTAAAACAAAAATATACACAGCACATATTATTACAGTGATATTATAGGCCAGGTTCTGTAAAGTTTGTGGAACCTGGCGCATTATAGCAATCTCAGAATGAAACTTGTAGATAGCATTGTAATATACTAATATAAGACAAGAAATTCAGAATACTTCAGAGCAGAATAGAGTACCGCAGTTCCAACGGTGCACTATACAAATGTTCAACTAATCCATAAGTATAAGAAATAGTTGGCCAATAACATTGTACATTACAAATGGAAAGATATCCGAAATCCAGAATCCTGATAGCTGTATAGAAAGAAAAGAAAATCTGTAATGCTACTTTGTGGACAGCTTCAGAATGTTACTGACTCCTTAGTGATAACCCAAAAAACATACACACAAATTAAAAATGTAAAGTATCCCAAACTAATCAGCACAGCAATCTTAACAGAAATGTGCAGGAGCACACAGAAGTATATTAGGCAATCACGAATATGTCCATATGCCATTCAGTAACTTAAAATACATGCTCCAAAGCTGCAAGGTTATTTATGATACATATATATTCACATCACTCATTACATTAAAAGCAGAGACAAATACGGACATCTACATAATCCATGTATCATAAAAAATATTGACTTAAATGTCCTAATAAAAAAAAAAAACTAAAGCTGAGGGGCATTTGCAGCCACTTTGCTGTAGCTAACAGTTGTTAACACTGAGTTCAGGACCTCTGTGGGGAACACAAGTAATGCACACATCCAAGGAAACTGGGGGATTGAAGAGAAGATGTGGGTATAAGTGAAGAAGAGGGACAAGCAAGAGGAATCTTTGAATAAGAAAATCTGAGGGGAAAGTCAGAGGGTCATGGGCAATATTTTTTTTTGGTGAGAATAGTCCCCTTCTTTATTTTTTTAAAGAATGGAAGGAAAGGTAAACATAGGGAGAAAGGAGTTGAAGGTAAGCACAGCAGGTATACCCAGAGAACAAACAGCACAACACAAGACAGATAAAGTTTGGAAAAAATAGTAAGGACAGGTAAGTTACTCAAACAACACACTGCACAACACGGGGAATGGAAAGTTGCCAAACAGAGTGGGGATGCATACTAGCCATGGTGAAATGCAGAAGGAAGATCTACCTATGCACTATCACATTTGCATATGGTGCATAATGTGTGACAGTCATACCTGGATGTGTATGACCAATGATACATGTGTGTTGCAGGGTAATAAAGTAGGATCATAGTACACATTGTATAAATATACATATATCCAATTAGTCAGTCAGCAGTGCAGGTGTTAGCCAAGCCACATCACAGATGAGCAAATGCAGGTCAAGCAATAGCACATATCTCCAGAGGACAGAAACAAACCTACGACTATGCATGTGAAAGGCAAACAACCAAGCACAGTGCCAATCAAAAGTACTGCACAAGCTCAGCCAAGGCTGCTACATACACAAGTAGGTGTACACAACCAAATATGTGTATGTTACACACATATGACATGCCAAAGACAACACACAGTTGCACTCATACAGTACGCAGATGATTCAGCTTTAATCTGCTCAGCCCCATCTCTTTCCACTCTCCAACAACAGACCCAGGAATCCTTTAGCTCTGTGGAAAGTTGGATCACAAACATCCAACTCATCCCTAATCCTAATAAAACTAAATTGCTTTTATTTATCCCCAACAAATCAAAATCTACTGCTCTTTCCTTTTCTATTGCTTCCAAAAATGGTACTACCATTTCTTCTTCTGCCCATAAGAAAATTCCTCAGTGTTGAGACTGACAGAAACCTTCTCTGTGATGTTCATATCTCTCAAACCATCAAAAAAGTTCACAAAAATGGGTTCACTACACAAACACAAAAACTTCCTCTCAGATCAAGCATGTATCACCCTAGCCCAAACTCACCCATTGTCCACACTAATGTATGCAGCACCAATTCTTACCCATATCAGAAAACTTGACCTTGACAAACTTGAGTCATGCTATAATAATATTGCCAAATTTGCTACCAACGCCACCTTCAGATCCCATCATTGTCTAGCTCTAAGGGACTTAAAATGGTTAGAATTTCCTCAACTACTAAATTACCACCAACTGGTTACTGCCTATAACATTCTGAAGTATCCTGACAAAACCCCATCACTAAGTCAACTGCTTAACTACTATGTAACAAATTGCACACTCTGCTCTAGTGACAAATCACTTCTATGCATCTCTAGGGCTAACAACACTGCTGGCAAAGCACTATTCTCCCACACTGTTGCTAGAAACTGGAACAACCTCCCCTCATCACTGACCTCCATGCCCACCACCACACACTTCAAAAACTCTCTAAATTCACATCTCATAAGCACCTGGCTTTGCCCATGCATAACCTAAAATCAATGCTTTAGCTCTGTGGAAAGTTGGAAGGGCTTATTACTTGCCTACTGTAAACGCTACATTTTTTTACATCCAACATTTTTTATCTCTTTAATATAGCTACTTCATTTTAACATGATGTATGTAATGACTCAATGCTAAAATATATTTTGTCTGTTTAACTGTTGAGATGTACCCTGTCTATTTTACATTTCTGTCTTATTAGCTGGATTTTGCTGTTACAATGTGTTATTGTTAGTTTTTACTACTATGTATTACATTCTAGTATTTCTGTTAATATATGTGGAGCTTTTTTCCCCGAGCCTCCGCTGTAAATAGACCTAGTCCAGTCGGACTATCCCGGTAAACAAATGTAAAATAAATAAATAAATAATAAATAAGTGGGATTAATGGAATGTACATGAAATCAAGGTCAATACACATACCTACACCAATGACATGTAATAATACGTTAAAAAATCTAACAGTACAGAATACTGAATATAGCAAGTTGTTCTCATGGATATGTAAAAAAAATACATTGTGTAACACTCAAGTAGAATGAGAACAAGGATGTATTGCAAGCATTAGCCAGCAGCTTGTGTGCACATGTCCCACATTGTAAAATGGCCATATACTTGGCACATGTTCACTGTCTCAGATTAATAACTGTCAATGGACAGTAGATTTGACAAAGGTAAACACACTTGCAATAAATACTTGGGATGTGTTAAAGTGGTAGGGAGATGGACAACCTGGGACCACATCATGTTAAAACAAGACATAGTAAGGTGGCACAATGCAAGTGCACATGTAAAGCACACAGGGTGTTGTAAAAGACACACATACATCCATTTAAATGAATGGAAAATGTATGTCAAATGGATAGATGGACTGCTGATGTCCACAAAACTGGACAAGTATAAAACATATATACACAGTAATGTGCAATCATGTCACATCAACATGCATATGTAAGCATGCTAAAAATTTCAATCACATACACATATACTGTCATGCAAATGTCAAATAAAGAAACACATGTGTATATCTCCCACACTGCTTATTGCAGAGCCCAAGACACCTATGTGAGCATCATTCCAGCGCATTTGCAGTACATCTCTGAGTGCTCACTTGTCAAACCTACATATTTGTGTCAGTGTGTATCTAACTAAGTGCACACATATGTACAATCATTGTGTATGAAACTATTTATAGATGGTGTACACCAGTGTCACTACGTCATGGGTGTGAAAATGCTACATACAACAAACATGTTGTAATGTACTGTGAAAGAATATGTATTCTGTAACATTGTGTACAGATTAATATTACCTTGCTCTTTGATGCAGTCAGATAAGGGGGACTGCACATACACAGGATATACTTGTATATTATCCCACATGGCATCAGTACTGCCAAACCGTGACACAATACCACATAATGAGAGTGGGACATCATGACAACTGTCATCCAAAACCATTTGGAATGACATGTCTGTATGTTGCACATACCTGATATGGAAAAACAGACATTCAAGGACTATGGACAACATATGTTGTCTGTCAGTTGCCCCAGTAAGACAAATGTTTACAGGCTGCCTGTTGCAGCACTATCAAAAGGTTAACTGCCATAAAGCATGGGCAGTAGAATGTGCGTGGATGGTGTAATGTCTTAATGTATGTCATGCACACATTGAAACCACAGTAAACATCACACGATAACAGCGCACATAAGCATGACAGATACATGGTATGCATGCACAGGGATACAGATACAGTCCAAACAATTATGTGTCAATCACCATTTTGGCAGCAAAACACAAGTAGAGCACACAGACAATACCTACTGACTGAAGGGACCATGCTGATGTTGATCAGACTCCCAAATGATCTCACAAGCTATCATCCTAAATGAATCCCATGTAGGCCATACCGTCTCATCAAAGAAAGTCCCCATCATGCTCCTCACATGTGTTCAGAAGACATCAGTAATGACTTCACTGATCTCCTCCTAAAAATCATCTCTGCCATGGTCATGGGGATGTCTCATCCAGGGTGCAGGCAGGATGGCTCGAGCAGTGGCAGGTTCAGACTCCTAGTCATTGTCATCATTGTTACCATCTTTTTCAGATGATTTGGGCAGCAGCCTTGCATATGCACATTTTTGTCTTCAGATTGCTGTATGTACTCAGGTATTGTGCTCTGTAAAGACTAATTGCAAAACACAACAGAAAAAAAAAAAGTCTATCATACAGAACAATCCAATGAAAAACAGAGCAAAACACGACATTGTTATGAAGACAATTTATATAGGGACTGAGATACAGGCATTATGGACAGAGTTAACCTTGATCCGATATGTCATACTCATAAAAAGGACAACACTATTTTTTTCCTGGTCAGTTCTATATGCTTAGACACACACACACACACATATACATGCACATACATACACACATGCACACACGCGCATGCACACACACACACACACACACACACACACACACACACACACACACACACACACACACACACACACGCACACACACACACACACACACACACACACACACACACACACGTGTGTGTTATTAGCATTGTAAAAATGCATAAATAGTGAACAAAGATATTTTTCTGCCCTCATTCAATGATGTATATGAGAGGACACAACATGCCATTGTATAAATGATGAGAAAGTTATTGGACGCTATTGTGCACAATAGGCACAACATATGACAACTTTCTGAAGCAGGCAACATGATATTTCACTTAACACACATTACTATGATGAGTTCAACACTAAAAGCAGGCCAACACAAAGGGACTCTAGCTGACAAAGTTTGCAGACGATTGTAAGTTGGGAGCCATTATTAACTCCCCAAGTGATGTTGACATCCTACAGAAAGGCCTCACTGAGACCAACAACTGGTGTCAGAACCATGGCCTTCAGCTCAATGTCAAACATTGTGTTGTCTTCCCCTTTGGGAAAAAAACATTTCCCATGAATTACCACATTGATGGTAGTCCACTGAACACAGAAGGCATTATACGAGATCTGGAAACACAGGTTGACAGCAACCTCTCTTTTGACCAACACATTGCCACTGTGGTCAGAAAGTACTTCTATGTGGCACATCTCATTACTAAGGGTTTTGCATCCAGGAAGAAAGAGGTCATTGTCTCCCACTACTCTTCCCTCATTAGGCCAGTCATCAAGTACAATGCCCCATTTGGCATGTATTTCACTAGACACCTGCAACAAATGGAGAGGCCATAAAAGTACCTCACAAAGAGGATCCCAGGCCTTAAACACTTGTCCTATATGGTCAGACTCAAAAAACTCCAACTATTCTCTGTCTCATATTACCTACTTAGAGGCGATCTCTGATTGACTTACAAAGCCATGTCTGACCCAACTCTGTTAGAAATGCTACATCTAAAGAAATCCCAATCCCTCTGAACCACACACTCCAGAGACCTCAGCCTCATTACCACAATCAGCAGAACATGGTGGAGGGACAGGTTTATAACCCAGAGACTGTCCATGGTATAGAATAGACTTCCCATACATGTCAAACAGAGCACCTCACTGGCCCTCTTCAAGAGAAATCTTGATGAGTGGATCGGAAATAGAAACTTCACCCTGGGGATCACTCCAGTGGCTCTACTCGACAGAGGCACTGGGAACTAAGGTCAGGTGGCATGATGCCAGGGTAATCATATGGGCTATGCTTGTACAAGCTCCAGGGCCATTAGGCTAGTACACACCTATGAACCTATGAACCTATGATCTGCTGAATCAAAACAACTGTACATATACCAGACTGTAATTTATCTGTTAATAGTAGTATTGCATGTGTACAAGTGTATGCATTCTTTTCAAACACAATCAGGAATCAGAAGGCTTACAAATCAAATATTTTGGAACATGCTTGCTGATTATGACCTGTCACTATCAAATGGGTCAAGTGTCAGTCAACCTAGGCTATAGCAGTGCTTTTTTTTAAAAGCATTTGTTGACAAAAACAATACTTGTGTTAACCTGCAGGGTATGCTCATTAT
>NC_056734.1:211406743-211649243 GCF_019279795.1 Protopterus annectens
ACGTTCGTTTGAGGGGCTGTGTTACATGCCCCTACAGGATATTGCTGAATAGCTCGGCGGACATCTTGCCTTGCTCTACTCTTACTCTACTCATACACTGACCAAAGCTTCGTGAATCCTGGCCTAAGCTTTGATGTGTGCTAATATGTCTATTTGTGGAGTAAGCATGGCTGTAGGTATGTTTTGACTTGCTACGTCTGTCATTTCTACAGAGCACCTCCCACTTTCATCATTTGTAGAGGTGACAGCCCTATAGGAACTATATGTACAGCTGTGACATTTGACAAGTCCACACATACCTGCGGTCAATACTAAACTGACTACTTCAGCACTTTTCATACCTTCAGATTTGTCTTGTAATGGTATAGTCGATGATACTGTTTCCTATAACATGTATCTGTTTCTGATACAAGATATGTCATTTTATTACACCACTACACACAATATATGGAGAAATCACAGGCCAGATGCCATTACATTCCTTTTGTAGGACAAACCCGCCCAGAGTGTTGTGTTCCTCACAAAAGCCAACAGGTGCTGATCAACACATATTCTGCTATCATCTACCTTATGTGTTCGCCAGTATTTGCGCTTTCCGTCAGTGGCAGAACTCACATGCGTGTGTGGGAGACTGAACACTGTATCGGGGACACTGCATAGCACCCTGTGGGACACATTTATGTTGTTTCTATTAACCTTCCGCATTGACTATCACAGGGCATTAGTATTCATCCAGATTTGTCGAGGTACATGCTTTTGACTTATACATGTTTTGTCATTTGTCATCACATCTTTCTTCACACCTGTCCACCTAATCGCACTAGTTCTGTACATTTATTTAGGTCAGGGTTACCTTCATACCTCTCAACTGTACACATTTTGGGTAAATGTCCCGCACTTAGACGTCTGATTTTGTTCCTTTTTTAATAATATTGTGCCTTTCTGGTAATTTAGTGGGAAGTCATTTGGGACTGTGGGGTTAGACAATAATGACAGACATTTGTTGTTTACAATTAATAACTCTCAAAACATTCATACTATTGACTGATCCATTATTCTGTCAACGTTCTGACTTTGTAAGAGGAATATTTGAGATATTCCCTATTTGTACTTATTTTAAAATGCCTTTGTCCAGATGTCTTATTCTGATTGAGAGGTATGGTTACCATCTTATTCGTACGCATGTACATCCATGATAATTGCTTACACAACACTAATATAACTCCCTACATCTTCCCCCAATAGTTTACACAATATCCAGTAGATGGGTTCTTCATTTTAGGAAGTTAGAGGCGTCTGCTATACCCACATAGGTATATTAATCACTCCCATGGGGCGGACCTCATAAATCTGTGCCAACCAACACCTAGGCACCTAGGCCCATTATTGCATACCCATGATTCCCAGACCTGACACCCCACCACAGTAGTGATAACACATATTTAATGTGAGCGATAATAAAGTATAATGACACTTCTAAGCACTATCCACTCTCCGCATGTCGGTACATATGTCTTACATTCTGTCAACCCATGTGTTATTACACTTGCACAAGCTACTGTTGCATGTACAGCTATATTGTAGTTGCGGATGACACGTCTTTGCAGCAATCATTACAGGACAGTGCGTTTATAGATTCACTATTTTTGGAGCCCTGCAAACGACACCTATATCCATGTTTAAAGAGTAGGACTTTCAGATCTGGCACACTGATACTTTCCGGGCAGTAGTTTTGAGAGCAGCAGTGTATTTACCTTAATTGCATGTCTGTTATGTGTATCCATACTAGCTATGGTGTAACCTATTTATGTACATGTGTTATATCTACGAGGACATTTGTTTATATGTTTGTTAGGTATATATCAATCGATGTTGTATGTGTTTGAGTGTGTGTATATATATATATATATATATATATGTATATATATTTTCATATATATATATATATATATATATATATATATATATATATATATATATATATATATATATATATATATATATTTATATATGTCTGTACATTCTTTATTTCATATATTTATTTAGTTTAAGTCTGTGGATATAAATATCTATACACAAATGTATATATCCATATATAGACATTACTTGTAGAAACCAGCATTCACTTGCTATGCTGTGAGCGGATTACACACGCACAGGCACACTTGCATTTCCTTATTGTGGGTTATGCGCAGGCGCACATGCATATCCTTATTGTGGGTTACATATGTTTACTAAGTCTTTGTGCTTACGTGGGCTTTATTACTTGTGACAGTACCAGTAAAATATCTGTAATCCGGTTAACGGACATATGCAAAACACATGTTCACCTTTACATATTTAAATGTCTGTACAGCACAGACGCATTCATTATACTTTAACATTATATGTGCTGTAGTCGTAGTTGAACCGGGACTGCAGTCACGTTGGCCGGATGCTGTAACCACTATACGTTTGGTGTTCTGACTCATTTATATGCATACCCATAGTACATAGCTACATTAACATATGCCTCACCGCTTCACTTACGACACAGGCATCCATTCTCCTGCTGGGAAAAATGCGGTACTACATATTACACATTCCCTATTCCCTACTGCTCTGGACCCAAGCTGCATATTTCATCACTGCATGGATATTCAGAACCCCAAGGCTTATAGTCCTGACACATACAAGTCTTGAATTGTCAGGGTGTTCATGTGGTGATCTGGGTTTAGGCTTGTTCACCTGGTGAATGGACCTGACCTGACCGTGTTCAAATGTTAGACAAAGCACATGGACAGAGTTTGTCCATTTTAAACATTTTATCTGTATTTACAGACACAGGTGTTTGGGTACCTGTCAGCAGCTTATAATGTTGGCAATACATAATATGGATGGGGGTAGTTACAATACATAATCCACGGTGTTGGTGTTCCCATTCACATTATTTTACCTGTGTTTACAGACACAGGTGTTTGGGCACCTGTCAGCAGCTTACATTGTTGGCAATACATAATATGGGTGGGGGTGGTTACAATACATTATCCACGGTGAGTGGTGTTCACATTCACATTTGACTATTTCCTGTATTCATTCATATGAGGATTATTATTTTGGACATGAATTAGCTATCAATTAACTACAGGTATGCAGTAGTACAGTAAACATATGTGAAGGTTTTTTACAGTAAGAATGTACGGACCTCTGTAATACTCGGGAACTACACCACATCCTTCACAACATTTCATGCTAATATACATACTATTATTCTGTGAACTTTCGAAGTTTGTGAGAGCAGTAATTACATCTGTCCCTATTTGTCCACCCATCCTTTTAGGTTTTGTCCAGATTTTGTTGCTGCAATAGGTTGAGAGGTGGTGTCGGTATGTGATTGAGTTGAATATATATACTGTTGATAATTCAGTGGGGAGTAGGGTTACCACCTGTTCCTCTTTGCGAGGGGAAGTCCCACTTTGGACAGTTGTGTCCTGCGATGAAACCTAAGACATGGCAAATGTCCTGTGATTTTAAGACAACAGTATATTTCTTATTTTCGTTACTAGTTGCATGATACAGGTATTTTGTATCTGGAACACATATCTATTATTTGGGATAGCATAAGCTATTCAAATGCTATGAAATAAGCTTTCATCTTGGCATACAAGTGCAATTCTGTCCTTTGCACTGGCCGGGGGTATGTTTTATCCTGCAAATTCTCACATTTCTACAACGGATGTCCCACCTTGGGCATCTGAACAGGTGGCAACCCTAGTGGGGAGACCTGCATGGTGGACAGCTGTTCCATCCTGCGTAGTATGTTTTGCATGTCTGTCTAGAAACTGAACAGTACCGTGACTACACATACATGTTTTGTCCAGATGTGTACAGTACTAGACACTATGACGTGTAAACAACAAGGTTTCAACAGGTTACTTATCCCACGCAGGATGTACACACATTTGGCTGAAACTTGAACGCGCGGGCATTTGGATTTATGTAACTGTGATGGGATGTTTACAAACGTGGGATACATATTTGCAATCCTGACACTGCCTAGGATGATACTTCCTACTACATATGGGGAATACTCGCTATGTGTAGGTGTATGGATGCGCAAGGCTGGTAGCTGGATTTGGTGGACATTCAGACATGGGTGCGGGTTATGTGCTATACAGGGGTTGTTGCGTATTGCATTTGCATGCATGGGTTCTGCTTTTGGATATCCTGGTTCCGCATATAGCATCCTATGTGTATGTGCCGGTAACGTTTCTGTTCATGTGTATAGCACATTTTAATATACATATGTTTGTGTGTGTTTGGTATACAATTTGGACTGTTGGGTTTCTTTACGGTTGTTTTATAGCCACAACTGCCCAGCTGTGTACTATCACTACCACTGTGGGACTGCTGGTGACCCTGCCCATGGGGCTAGATGTGTGTATTGGTGGCGCGATGACATGATGCGCTTCACTTCCACTGGGTATACCTACTTACAGTGCAGTACATTACAGACACACGATTTTAAATATCATTTGTTCCATGGACAGGAGCTCATATTGTGTTGCGTGCATTTCTGTTTGGTTCTCCATTTTGTGTGGCCGGGAACTGTCTTGCATGCTTTGCATACATTTCGTTATCCACGGACACTGACAGGTGCAATTACTATTGCAAGAGGACTATAATATTCAGCAGTTTAGGTTGCTCATCGACAGCCGACATTGACACGCCTCCGGGCACAGCTTAGTAACGCCCCATGCACTCGCGCACATGTCCTATGCACGTGGATGTGGTGGCAGCGCACCTTCATTAATATGCATATGGCGCTACTACATCATATATATGCTGCACGGCCGGCGCAGGTCTTACACCGGCCTTGCGCCGAGCTTCATGAATCCGGGGGATAGTATATTTTCTAAAGACATGAGTTGTTTTAAGACTGTGCAATGATGATTGATTAGTTGTAGGGTGGTTGATTCTGTTTTAGTTTGTTTTCAGTCTTGTGAGCACAGATTTGCTAGGTTTGCCTATTGCCACAGTTCTATAGGAAGTTTTGGGCAAAGATAAGACATCAGCAATTTTTATTCTGGCATTTATGAACAGGATGTAATTACTTCAGCACAGGGCTCATGTATATATCTCCATCCATCAATCCACAACCACATTTCCCATTCCTGCATATGGGGTCAGGGTGTCACTTCAACAGCGACAATCATATAGATGTGAGGTTCACACCACCAGGCGGTTAGCCTTCATGCACACACGCTCACACCTATGACTACTTAAGACTGTCCAGTCCACCTACTGCATGTCTTTGAAATGGGGGAAAACTGGAGCATCTGGAGGAAACCCATGCAAACACAGGAAGAACATAGAGACTCCATACAGAAGGAACCCAAACTGAGAAATGAAGTGGAGAACTTCTTGCTATGAGGTGACAATGCTATCTGCTTCACCATTGTGCCACCCATATATAGCCCATAGTTTTTATATATATATATATATATATATATATATATATATATATATATATATATATATATATATATATAAATATATTTATATGTTTATATATATATATATATATATATATATATATATATATATATATATATATATATTAAATCTTCTTTATCATGTTGTTTGCATGGCCTAGAAACTTTGGCTCCTGGTCAGCAATACTATTTAGTTATTTTTGTGTTTGTACAGTTTCAATTGGTCCTGAAGATCACTGTATGGTAAGGTCTGTCCAGGTATTTGTTTTTCTTTGAGTACATTATATTGCATAGAATAATGTATATTACACTTTAACTATTTACAACAAAATACAAACTTTGGCAGAGAAAGAGTGAAGCACAAGTAGGTCCTGTGAAAACAATTAAAAGATTGTTTTTGTTGTTCTGCTTAATGTTTGCCACTGCCATTTGTTTTCTTGTATTTAAACACTATTGTATGTTTCTGTGGCATTATTTAAACAAGAAATGGCTTACCTTTTTTTAAATAATGCTGTTGTAGGCTGAAAACATAATAGCTGTAGCATTTCCATTCTTTGAGTCTAGAAGATGACATTTATTTGCTGTGCATGTGTACCCCCGTGGGGATGAATATTGTTGTACAGAACTTCCACTTCAGCAAAACCCATAGTTTTACTGCTGTGCTGTGCTCTCATGGGAACAGGTCAGTCTGTGAAGATGAGTGTCAATTGGTACTGTTCATTTTATTTTTCCTACAGAAATGAATATTGTTATACCATTAGTGCATTCATAGGGGAGGGTTGTCTTTCGGTAGCTGTCAGCTGCTGTCATTGTTTCTTAACTTAGATCACATATAATCTAAACTACAGGACTGAAGTATTTCTATTCAATATTTTCATAGTTTAGACATAAGTCCATAGGTATTTACTAGGCTTTTGATCTGTGAGAATTGTAAGAAGAGAAGCCTTACATTCCCATTGTAATTTTCAGCCCTTATATTTTGCATATAACTAACCCAGAGAGAGGCTGAACAGAGATATGTTGGAACATTTACATGTTTCTCTTGTCCATAAGGGACAGGAGTGCTAAACCAGGGGCGATGTTGCTGGTACCCATCTATTAATCCAAATTATATTTGAATAGAGTAAAAGAGGTACTTTGCTTTAGATGGAGTGAAAGATGGTTCCATAGACATATAGTGCTCTCTGATGCAAACCTATCCTTCCAACATGCTATGTTTATTTTGCAAATGAGATTGAGATCCCCTGAGTGTGTTTTTATGACATCACTGGACTTATCAATGTATAATAGGTCTGAGGGACTAGGGTCTGTTGAAAAGTCTATACAGAAGGCAGAGGGCATCTGTCAGTAGTCTGTATTGTACTGAAATGAGGGACATTGCTTTCAGATAGGCTGCACAGTCTTTATGATTAGGCCATTGATTTTTTTTTTTTCATTTTGTAAGGAAAGGAAATAAAGAGTCATTTGCGCTGACTATGGGGGTAGTGTTTTTTTATTATCAATACTGTTTACAATTTTCCCATTCATAACTCTTACAATTTTGCTCTATTGTGTGTTGCTATTTCATTGTATATCAGTATTAAAATTGTAAGAACTGTAGGAACCTATATAAAGATGAAAGTTCACTATAGTATCCCAGCAGTAGTGCATTTTTAATGTATACATTAAAAAAATGCAATAAGCTAAGTTGTGCTATTCCCAATTAATGTTTCTCTAACATTAAGAACTATAGGACTTGTATAGTATCAGTATGGCTTATATTTCTTATATGTACCACTGTCACAGAGTTGTATTTTATGGACCAACTTGTTATTGTTGGTAGTCTTATTTTTAAATACTGATGAGCTTTCACTTTATATTACCTGACAAAATAAATTTAGGTGTTTCTCAGTAATATTATTTTTGTCTGAATGCACTCCTTCATAGTCTTACAGATTATCTATCAGATGTATCTCCAGTTTAACAAAATATATCAGTTTAAGTCATCATTTGTCTTTAATTTAATTTGCCAGAGTAGTTATAACTATATAATTTGAAAGTGAAGACTCATCTGTAATTTCTCATCATAGTCTCTAGTCAGGTCACACTAAAAGCTGATTTCCCTAAACTTGTATGAGTGAAACATAGAGGAGTTCAAAGTTGCCATATGTAGTTTCCCTTATATGCATCTCAGCAATAGTCATCTTTCACAGTGTTTTCTTCTTTCTCCGTTGTTTACAGCCATGATGCTATTTTATATAAATAACAGGGATATGCCCCCCCCCGCCCCAATTGGGGATACAGGAATGCTTGGCAGTCTTGTTTCATCTAGTCAATGCTGTGGTTGTTTTCCTTTTGATGATAGTTAGGAGAACCCTAAAGTTTCCCTTTGATTTTGTCACTGACAGAACATCAAACGTTGACACCTTATCTATTCAACAGTCAGTCAATATGGGTATGTGCATCTGTAATTTCTTGGCTCTGTTATTGCAATATCCTGTTGATATGGTTGTTTGAAACTGTTGTCATAGCAATCCCAAAGTGCAATGTGATGGCTTTTCAGCAGGCTGTTCCCAAGCTAATTTACTTTAGATTGTTCATCTAATTTGTATTATGTGTTTATGTGCAGGAATCTAGTAAAACGATACATTATCTCCATGTGTGCTTTACTGATTTAAAGTGCTACATATACTTTTTATTTTGCACTATTAATGAAGTAACAATTACTTGTTATAAATTACTTTTGGCAAGATTGCAGGAACAAATGAGGCTAAGCTAGGAACAGTGTCAAAAGCATGTAACTGTAAGACATTGAAACAAAATATGCAGCTCCTTATTCTGACTTCTAAGCTACAGTTATATACCAGAGCTCCCTAAGTATGGATACTCCTTAATTTGCATTGCATTTGGTACTTAGAAACAGCCTGCCATTATCATGTAGGTAAGCTGTGCTAGTAACATCATGACTATAACCACTTAAAACTTGTTCAACTATACTGAGCTGGAAGATGCTTCTTTAACCATGTACGTTAAAGAAGTGATTAAAACATACAGTATCAACTAGTATAACCTCAACCCATTTCATCAGTTCACTGGCAGAAAGCCGAGTGCTGCAAACACGTATAGATGGCTTTTCTCTACAAAAATTTAGGTATTCATGCATCTACAAAAGTTACAAAACCTCTTCAACATTTTTACCTGAGGTCTGTTGTTAGTACAAAAAAATCTAAGTACACATGTATGTATAGGCATATATGCTGCCTCTCCAATATGTTCTATGCTAGTAAAAAAGATTCCTATACAGATATACTGGGCAAATACCAATAAGCTATTTAACTCACTACATCCGAATGACGCTTCCAGGTGCATCTGCAATTAACTCCTACTGACACCTCTAAGTGTCAAATATTGCTTGTTCATATTTGCATCAGTAATTCCAAAACCATGCAACGAACAAACTTTTAAAAGATTTCATCTCAAAGTTTACACAATAGCAAATTCAACTGCATTAATATTTGACCTCTGTCTTCTGCAGGTAAATAGATATTAACAGTTATTTTTATTATATTAATTTATATAGATATAATTTTCACATTTTTGTAAATATCTCAACAACCAAGTAACACAGACAGAACTGCTTAGGCTCATATGAAAGTTCTCAGCTAGATGAATAAAATGCTGCTGACTATGTGTGTAACCTGAGTGGTTGCAAGCTGTCTACATATTATTACAAATGTAGCAGTTACTGTGTTTACTGTGACTTACAAAATTAGGTTTAAGACCTAGAACCTGAAGAATACTACCATTATTAAAATTGTTTGTGTTGAAGGGTTTGCCATTTATACTTCTTTCATAACCCCTGTGGTTCCAAAGATATGAGCATTTGTTTGAAATGTGAGGACATAATTTGATTCTGTCAAAAGGCTTAGGGTCTGCCCATTGGAAGTTACAGAACAAACTTCCTGAGCTGTACTGGAATGAATGAGTTAAAACATTAAAAATAAATGACTTTTTTTTCATAAAACTTACCAGTTCTAGTCCAGCAAGGAAAAAAATTGTAAGATTATTGTGAACTGACAGTCAGAACTTGGAACAATCTGACCACACATCTACATCCTGGGCACAGAGTGGTGAGGATCTCATTACACATATAACACCCCAGTCTTTTACAATGTTCTCTGGTTATAGAAGTTGCCTTGTGTGGGCAAGACAGCAGTACTGAGAATGTGATACAAAGGTTTGAGAAAAAATGCAAGACAGTCATTCCCTGGAATTCATTAACAATTGTGTAGGCACTTTATTACACTGACACGATGTCTGCATGTTAGCATGATAAGCAGAAGTGCTAATCAAATATTCACGCTGCTCATCATGACTGCACGTTTGCAATCACCTTTTTGTGGCAAGCAATAATGTTCATGGCCTTAGAAAGGTGCTTGCAAGAGCACAGAATGTAAACAAAATGGCTTGTGTATAGGCAGTACTCAGATGTGAACACTCGCTGTAGCCAGGACATATTAAGGGTACGAACTAGGAAAGCATATAGAGTAAGGGGATGTGAAATGAAGGAATTAATACACTAAATTGTGTTATAATTTATTACTACTGTTGAAAAGAAAATGTTTAAAGTGTACTCATATCCCACAGGCAAATGTGACGAAACTGTATAAGAAGCATTTCTAAAATATGTCCTGCAATATTGATGTAATAAAAATTAATGCCAATGACAATCCTGCATAAAAATAAAAAGGGATATGATAATAAAGCATGCAATAGGGACATAAAGTTGCAGTGTAACAAAAGGCAGTGAAAATGTTTAAATACTGACCTGAGATAACAGTTAGCAAGGAGAGAAGATACTTAATGGGATGAATGCACAGAATGCAGTTATTGCATATAAGATGTATACACAGGGAATTTAAATATGCAAGTTGACACCACCTCTGTATTCTCCAGTTCAGTAAACGTACACAGAAACAAAAAGACCTTACAGTTGTAATGTTAAGTAAATCAGAAATGGACATGTTTTTGCAAAGAAATGACAGTGGTACCCATAGGAAAAGGGTTTGTCACCTATGAGCATGTAACTGACAAGCAAGTATTGTATAGTTATGTAAATGCTAAATGCTAATCTAATAACAAACAATATACATAACTAAAAAATTACAGGACAGAGCAGATCACATGTCAGGAGTCTTGCTTTCACATTGCTGATTTTCAAATGTGCCTGACCTAGTAATACTGGGCATGATCACATGGAATTACAGGTAACAGTAACAAAATAGTAATTCAATAGCAACAACACAATAAAAAGTCTTGCAACAGAGAACCAACCACAGTTTCATATGGTCTGGTGGTATTCCATACAGTAAGAAATGTTTATGGAATCACTCTACTGCCATTAACAATAAAACAATTACAGTATTAAAGGCATGTCTGGATGAAGACATGTAATACAGAGCATTATTATCATGTGAACAGGTAATGCATATGAGCAATGAATGACATAATAAACATTTGCATTATATCATTTTCAAACACGTGCCATAACAGATATCAGAGAGATGCATAACAATCATGGTTGCCACAGAAATACACATATCAGTCATGTTATGAAGAAAAACTTTGAAGGGCTTATATAGCACTTTCCTACCTTGCAAGGTGTATGGATGACTTACTTGGTAGGAAAATGCCTGAAAAAGATGGCCCTTGAGTGCCATAAATGCTGTATGCATGTAAGCTACTGTTGTCTGACAGACATATGTTGCCAGATTCAACTGCATGTCTATTATACAAGGTTCTTTCCAGCCCTCTGTTTTGACTTCATGTGCCACATCAGATAGCAATGGAGGCTGTCACAAATAACTGCATTGAATGTGTGAGTTAAGACAGGAGATATGAATATAATATGAGCAATCAGATTTAATCACAATGCTGGAAAGGAGCTACACATGTTACTGTCTACACAACAGTCTACACAACAGTGAGCATTACAATATGCCTGCTTCATTGACAAGGAAGCTGTTTCCATCATGTAGGACACACACTGTCCCAGAACTGCACCAGAGACTATCTGTCTAGGTATGCTATAAAAGCCAGTACTCAATGCATATGCCACATGAGCCACTGGCACACTCACAGCATGGTGTGACAGAAATAACTGTGTATCTAGTAACATTAGTTTTACAGCCATTTAGTGATGTAAAAGTCACCACTGTAAAAGTGTGCAAAATAATCATTAATTCATTGGCAGTCAGACTTGTAGAAGTTAAGCACTGCTGTAGTCAAACATTCTACCTATCTAGTTATACATTCTAGAAATAGTGTAAGTCACCCTTGTGTTTGGACTCTACTTTTCCAAAGTACAGACTGAAACTAAAGGACTGTGGCCAACAAAGTTTGCTGATGAATGCAAGCTAGGAGCAATCATTGAAACAGCTAGCAATGTCAACATACTGTAAGAAGGTCTTATGCAGACTAATGACTGGTTGCAAAGTCATGGTCTTAAACTTAATGCAAAAAAATGCAATACCCTAAGCATGCAGTCAGTGGAGAGAGATCTGGGCAGACAGGTTGGCAGCAACCTTAACTTTAATCACCATGTCTCCAAAACGGTAAGAAGGGAATTTTATATTGCTCATCTCATAAGTAAGGGCCAATAATAGAATACAGTTCTTCCTTTGGTATGTTCCTTTCCAAACACTTGCAGCAACTGGAGAGACTACAAAAGTTTCTTATAAAGAAAATTCAGGGTCTTCAACATCTGACTTATGTGGACAGTCAAAATCATTGTTACTTTACTCTGTGTTGTACAGACTGTTCAGAGGCCTTGCATATTGAGCAATCTCTGACCCAGCTTTAATGGAAATGTTGTACATTCGGAAGTCAAATGGCACATGGGTCACTCGTTCAAAGAACCTTAACCTGGTATGTGACATCAACAGAACTTGCTGGAGAGAGAGATTTGTCTTATAGAGGTTGTCCCACCTTTGAAACAAACCTCTTATTCATGTTAAACAAAGCCCCTTGTTGTCCTTATTTAAGCATAATTTGGATGATTGGATATGTAACCAGAAATTCCCCCCAGGGGCTCCACCTGTTTCCCTCATGGACAGGGGCAATAGGTGCTGATTTTAGTGTCTGCCTGAACTAGGCACCCTTGGGAACATGAGTTGAACTTATCTGGTGTGTAAGGGCCTAGGGCCATTAGCCTAGTAACCTCCTATGATCCTATGATCCTATGATCATGCAGACACCACAAGAGTAGTCTGACATTTAAATGTCGACAGTTCACTTGTGAAACAATGATCTCATCAGTGTGTTGAACCAGGAGTGTAGGCAGACAATATAATGTTGCAATTGTTTCATACCTCTAAACTGTACAGATTTGTACAGAATATCCAGATTTTGCCCTCACATTTTGGTCCATTTTTCACAGAATTGTGGTTTTCTAGCAAATTAATGGTAAATCTTTAAAGATTGAAGTTTGAAAATAATGACAGACATTTGAGTTTCAGACTTCATATCCTTCAGAAAAATCCATGCTAATGCAAAACCTATTATGCTATCAACTTTCTGAGTTTGTAAGAGCAATATTTAAAAATTCTCCCTATTTTTGGGCCTTTGTCCCACTTTTATTTATGGCTTTGTCCAGATTTCTTGCTCTAAGAGGTTGAAAGGTATGAGCTATGTGATCTTATTGATGCAAAACACCTGTTATTTGAAAAATGGAAACATTCTCCCCTACCCAACTTAAATGTTTACATCACTTTCCTTCAAAAAACATTTTCATACATTTGTGGGCAGAGTATTGTCTAAAAAGGCAGTGTTTTCTTTAAGTAAATGTGTAGAAATTTTTACTCATTAGATTACAAATATTATGCATACCTACACTCTTGTATTGCAAAGAAAATGTGGATGTGAAAGGTGGGCTTAAGGGATAGTGAAGTCATCTATCAGTTTAAAACATGTATCCAGAATAAAGGTTAATTGAGCACATGCTCACCTAATTAAACACACTCTCACACAGACATACAAGTCTTCGATGCTGGGAATCAAACTCCTATGTATTTAGTTATACAACTCAGAGAATAAATGTATTTCTTACAAGTACAGCAGAGGAAATCTAACTTTTAGGGCAGACAGTTCACTTTTTCCAGGTGTTTCCATAAAAACTGGTATAAGGGAAGCTGTGTGCACATTTAAATGTAGTCTCTTCAGAGGAAAGGAATACAACAAGCATTACACATGCACACAAGTTTTTCATGTTGAGCATTGAATCTCCTACCCGTCTAATTACACAATCTAGAGAGCACTGTATATATCACAAGTGCCATAGGAGAACTCTTATTCTTAAGGTTACAGAGTGTGGTTTTATGAGGATGACCTCATCACTGTGTCTTATAGAGGATGTTTCTGTAAAAATCTGGATAAGGGAGCTGTGAGAAAAGTTAAATGTATCGTTCTCAGAAGAAGTGGATGGAACATCAAGTGGTATACTCACAACTTTTCCATGTTTGGAAGTTGAACCTTACACCTATCTAGTTACACAATCTAGAGAGCCCTGTATTAGTCACAAATGCCACAGAAGAAGACAGATACTACCCAGATAAAAATTGATATTTGAATATCTGTAAAATCCAATGTTTGGAAGAGATGGTACTGTCCATCACAGGTTGTACAACAAATGCACATATGCATGTGTGCAAAGCACAATGTAGCATCAGTATGAATGCCACATTTAATGACATACTTTTCTGCTAAAATGTAGATACCATCCTTATTGTACATTTTAGCATTGTAAGGGGCACAATTCTGGCCATATGTGTTGTGTGTGAATCTGTTTTTTGACCAGATTAAATGTCTGAAAAAGGGTTGAATAGGACAGTGGTGAAAATGGCATTGGCAAGCAGAGGGTAAGATACAGGAGAAAGAGTATGTGAATTTGTAGGTGGGTCATGGGAGGTATGCAATAGCTATCCACTTCTTCACAACGTAAATATAAATTGTAAATTGTTCATACAATTTCTTGACTTTGCTTAGTCACCACACCAGTGATAGGTGACAACAACAGAATAATGTTGCATGGCCAATTGAACCAGTTCAAGTGTGTCAAGATGACACATAGGCAATGTAGAGAGCTATGTAGGGTGTGCAATTATTTTTGGGGACAGACATCCATTTTTGGGGGGGAGAGGAATGCTGGGAAAGGTGCTTAAGAGTGAGATGTTCAGGTAGGTAGGTAGGTAAGGAAGCCACCGCAGACATACAGTACATGTAAGACAGACAGGGATGGTGATGGAGACAAAAGATTGGGGGACATCACAATTGAGGATAGGCAGGGAGCATCAGAGGAATGCTCATGTCCAGCTTGAGAACATTGAGAATCTAGTACTCATCTTCAGAGCTGTCATCACTGTCTCCTGCAGCAGCTCAGTGCCAGATAAGGCATCATCTTTAGAATGGGATGATGGACGTTTTCAACAGTGCTGATACATGCATCAGGGTCTCTCCCCATTACATTCTGCACCAGCCCTGTCAGCTCCTGCTGGGTGACAAAATCATGACCTCCACCACTACTACTACTCCTGGAGGCTACCACTGCACCAACCACCAGGGAAGAGCTACCTGAAACAGACAGAGCAGGTAGGACAGGGGTTGTGGAGGCAACCCTGAGATGTTGTGTCCCCAAAGTGCTTGGTATCTGTGCTGCCATCTGTGGAGGTATGGTGGGCTGATCTGCATTGGTCAGTATACCTATCTGTGCTGTTGATTATTAATTTTTCATCAGCAAGTTATGTAAATAACAAGTTGATAATAAATTATAACTCCCCTCCCCCAAAAAAGAGAGAGAAAGGGTGGAGAGAGGCAAAAGAGATAATAGATACATGGCATGTCACAGTACTTTATTTTCAAATAAACTTAGTTTTGCAATACATAAACAATTATGATAATTTACTATTGCACACCTTTGACACATCTATATATGATGGAAAGGTATTACATGTCATTAAATAAACAAATCTCAAGATATGATGTAAGAAACAGCAGCCTTTATTTCCCTATGACAGATATTAATTATGCATTCGAACTGATCAATTATAATTAGCATAATGTAAGTCCTCCTGACATGTCGCTGTTAATATTTTATAACTTTTTATCCATTAATAAAAAGTAATTGCTGCTTCTGGGTACTGAACCCCAAAACAGTAATATTGGTGTTTGATTGCCTAATGCAAGCAGCAAGAGTCACTGGGGAAGGCATGCATGATTGAGATGAAGGTTGAGGTATGCCTGCTCAAGATGCAAGTGCGTGAGGGAATTAAAATAACATTATGGCTTTAATTTTACATGACTCATACTTACCCTATGCCTCTCCGAGGTGAGTTAATCTCTGCTGGTGTACCTCATGGTTTGAAGCTATCTTCTCTGCAGCTGTAAAGCACAAAAAGAAAAGAAAATAAATATATATATATATATATATATATATATATATATATATGAAAGAATAATGGGTAACTGCATTGGCTGGCTAGATAATTAATGCCATACCACAGACAGGTTGTGGATCAGTATACTTACACAAATGTGGGGGTTCCCAGTCCTAAATTCATCCTTTCATTGGCTTAGGAGGTCCTGCATGTGTTTCTTAAGGTCACTAGAGTTGAGAAGACTTCATTCCCCATTGCGTGGAATGCCTTTTGCATTGGAGACAACCTTGTCTAAGCTATTCCAAGACTCAGCCCTATACTGGACCAAGTAAAATCCCCCTGCAGTAGTCTATGGCTGTAGTGCTTCACATGGAGTGTCACAAATATCCTGGACTCTTCAACACCCCACTTTTGTTCTCTAAATTTAGCACAATTCTCCCCTTCACCAGCCATGTCTACAAAAGTCAACCTAACAAAATATGCCTGAATTGGCATCCAATTCAGATTTCATGTGTTACTGGAATTGCAAAGATGTACAGCCTTGCTGACTGTGTTTGTGCAACTGAAAGTAGATGGACTCCTTGGCAGGCACATTGGCACTGCTTACATCTCATAGCAGTAAGGGTGTGAAGCATGGCATTGAGTTTTGCCATGTGTGATCCTCATCCCATTAACATGGGTTCCAGTGTTCCAGTGTTCAACAATGGAATGCTTAAATGATGCATCTTTTAAGAGTTGCACTTTGAAAGGAGAAACAGGATGAATTATGACATATTGTCATGTCGGGGCTTACACAATGTTAAAATATTATTGTAACAACTGGGAATCGAACCTGATGCAAAAACTGAAACTTATTTTATTAAATAACATTGCCACAGGGAACTGCCTTTCTAGCATGAAATTAGACATATAATAATTTTTGAATGAATGGAAATAGATTTCAGAGAGGTCGTTATGTGTGTGTGTGGTTGCAATTATCTCTTTGAATGCATTCCTATGTTAAAGTCATTATTTCTGTTAGTAAATGTGTTTCAGGTGGATACAGTTGAATGTGATGGTTAGTACAAGTCAATTTATGTTACATACATTCTTCACAAGGCATAGGTGTCCCAAACACATAGTTAGGATACGTGATGAGTCATGATGTTTATAACAAAAGTACTGTGCCCATCATACATATGCAAGTGAATTTTATATTGCATATAATCATTGTACTGTTACTTCATGTCAATTTTGACCATCATTGATGTGCAGCCATCATGGGGTTATAAAGGTTAATTTGTTTATAGATAATTCTGACAAACTGAAATATAAACCTATCCACAGTTGATTAATAAAAGATTATATAGAAGCAAAACAGTCGCTATGTTAATCTAATTGGAGTGATGCATTCAGTGGAAAACCTGAAGAAGAAATGAGAGTTTTGAAAGAGAAATTGTTTGAATACAAAAAAAAAATAAAAAAAAAAGTTTAACATCAAGATCTAGGCACACCACATCAAGACGATATATTTCTATAAGAACAAGGTACGTGATTAAGGTGAGACAAAAATATGTAAAATGGAAAAGAGGTTGAACAACAACTTTGAAAAGTGAAATGAACAAGCTGGACAGACAAATTAAACATAGTGTGAAAAAAGATCAAGATCAAGAAAAATGTGAAGAAAATTTATGCAAAGATATTGAACATGATAGGAAGCCATTTTATAGATATGTAAGAGGTGGAAGGAATAAAGACATACAAATTGATAAACCGTGTGTAGATTCTAAACTTTATTTTCAAACTCAACAGATTATAAATATATTTAGAAAATCTTATGCAAAACAGTTTTGCTTCATAAAAGGGGTAAAAACTGTCCTAGTGACATCCATATAACCTCAAACAGTGAAATCAAATTGGATTATATTGAAAAAGAACAATGCAAACTGGATCCAAACAAAACAGAGGAAGATGATGGAGTTAGTAAATAATGACTTCAGCATGAACTTATAGTGACATTACATTTATTATTTACTAGGTCATATAAATATATGGAGATGGCTAAAGATTGGAGATGTGCAATTGTTAAACCTGTCTTTAAAGGAAAGGGGAGCAGGACAAACTCAGAGTCATACAGATCCTTAAGCTTACTTTCATGTTGTAGAAAAAATAACTGAAAAGGTAATATTGGAAGTTATGTCAGAAATGGAAAGGTTGGTACTTGAAACCATATATCAGCATGCGCATGTTGAAAATAGATCTATTACCACCTATAACATAATGCTGTATAACAATATAATAATATAATAAGAGCTTGGAATGGAAAAAATTGCTGTGATGTAATTTATGCAGGTTTAACTTCAGCATTTGACAGGGTCATACACAAAACACAGATTAATAAATTAGCACTACTAGGTATTGATGGACTCTTGATATGATGGATGGCTTCATGGCTTTCAAATAGGACATGGCAAGTGTCATAAAGAAATTGGATGGTTGAAATTCTTGGTTACAGTTAGGGTGTCCCACAAGGATCTGTCCTAGGTCCGTACTTGTTAAGACTGTATCTTTCAGATATGTCCTTTTAATCTAAAGTGTAATAAAGTCTGTATGGAAATGACTTGAAACTGGGTGAACTGATTATGCTTTACAGATAGGGCATGCCTGCAAAAGAACTTGATTAAATTGACCATTTGGGCACAGGAAAATAATTGGCTGATAAATATATCAAAAACTAAGCATAATAGATTTGTGAGGCATAAACTGAAAGGTAAATATTTAATGCAGCATGCAGTGATTAAAACTCTAGGTATATGGGTAGATCCAGCTTTGAGTTTTTGTAATCATATCAACCAATTGGTTAATGATAGTTACAGAACTATAGGATGCATACAAAGATTTATAAAGTCTAGGAAATCATAAATGATGAAGTCATTATGTGTTAGTTACATTAGACCCAAACTTGTGTATGGAATAATAATATGGAAACCTTATAAGAAAACAAGAATAAGTAAACTAGAAAGAGTACAGTTATAATATACCAAGGGCATCCATGTTAGTGAAAATTTAAGTTATTATGAAGGACTAAAATATCTGAACTTATACAGTGTTTCATATAAATATTTAAGAGGAGACCTTATTCAGGTATATAGGGCATTTAAAGAAAACTACCTCTGGGAATGTTTGAGTTATCAAAAAGCAGTACAGAGTCGTCAGACAGCCTATGTAGAAGATTCTCTAGGAATGAGAAGAGTACTAACTGGTTCTCTGAGAGCACCTGATGCATGGAATACACTTCCAAATTACATTAAAGCAAGCAATAGTTTAGATATTTTAAGAAAAACCTGGACACTTATTATAGGAACAACTGTTTCGGTATATTGGCAGGCTAGAAGGTCATTAATGCCTGTGCTTGAAATATTTGTATGCATGTAGGTACTGTCATGTCTAGGAAACGAGACACGCATTAGCTGCATGTTATATGTGATACATTAATGATATATGCTAAATAAAAAAGTCAAATTATTCAAGACTTGCTGACACATTGCTTGGAAGAAACATGTTTAAAATTATCAGTTTTATTTATTATTACATTCCTATTGAAAATGTTGTGAGAAATGGGCTTCTCACACACTTTTAAAAAAGTATCTTGTAGATGGATTCTAACCATTAATCAGCTGTGTTCTTTATCTAAAGTTTCTGCACTTAAACCTTGTGCCACAGAGATAGTTCTATCACAGGTGGAATTTCTAATCCCCGTACTGTCCAGAGTGCTAAGGATAGTGCACCATTGCCAGGCATGTTTGCATCACCTAAGGCAGCCTAAACTGTTTTTTTTTTTTACTTTTTAACTAGGTAGTGAGACCTGTTTGTATGCTTCAAAAGGGGAGAGCAAGTGAACCTTAAAAAGAAGAAATGCGAAAAATGACATATTGTGACTAATTGCAATATGATCTCTACACAGGAGTTCAACAATGCTTCATGGGCATTATTTCTGTCAGTTCACTTTGGTTACACCTTGCACCACAGAATTTGACATCTGTAAGGTACATTTATTGATGTAACTACACTCATTGTTGTGTGTGTGTGTGGGGGGGGGGGTCACATGACAAGGCCAGAGATATTTGCTGTACCTAAGGCAACATAATCTACATTTTTCATTTTTTTCTTAGATAGTGAACCCTGCGTGCATGCTGCTGAGTGAAGAGTAAATGTAAAAGCCATTAGAAAATGAATATATGATAGAGAAAAATACATAAAGTAAATTAAATGCAATACATAGGTATATGCAGCAATAACCACAGCAAGAAATACATTCAAGTGGAAAGCCCTTCCTTCTCATATCTCCTTGCAACGTCAGACATGTCCTTTCTGTAACAGATTATCTAACTTGTAGTTAATGACAAATAATATGAAAATAAACAGATTGATGATCATATGTTGTTAGCAAAAGTGATAACAGATTTTTTTTTAAATAACAGAATAGTATCACAGTATTTGATTAAATATGTATTCAGACAACCTTCTGCAAAAGTATCATTTAAGTGGATTCAGACCATGCCTTACATGTCCTTTATCTTTAATCTCACTGCACGTACACCTTGTGCCACAGAGAAAGTTAAGTGTCCTCTATATTTTCTTCACTGAGTACTATCCAGAGTGCTGACAGCTTTGCAATGCCAACAGGCTGGCTTGCACTTACTATGGCAGCCTAATCTAAAATGTTCTCTTTTTTCCTTTAGCAGTGAAAATGACTTTTACACTGCCAAGTGCAAATACAAAATGCAATATTTAGAAGAAGCATTCAAACAGCTTTTGGGGAATAACAACTTGAAGGCACATGGGATGAATCACAATGTATACGTAGCAATGAGCACAGTTAGTAATGCATTACAGTGATGCATTCAGACATCTCACATTTCATTGCCACATCAGTACTATCATGTATGTGGTAGAATATCAGACCTTTAGCTAATGCCATGGGAATGGAGAAGGGTACAGAGGACAGCAGAAATATTTTTATGTTCACAAATCACACAATTCATATTTACATAATTTCAAATGACGTATTTGTCTGTCAATACTGAACTTACTTTAGTTTCTCACATCAACATATTCATACAACAAAATGACTGCTAAGAATTATTATGAACTCCCTCAATCAAATGATCTGGGAGCAGGTTTCAATCTCTGCATCACCTGTACTGCTTCTCTAAGCTGAATACCCTTACACATTATGCCACAGAGAGAGAAGTATGACAACTTTAATTTATTTTCTCAGCACTGTTCAGACTGCTGAGTAAAGTGAAACAATGTCAGTCTTCATTGCTCTATTGATGGCAGTCCATATAAACCTTGTCAGTTTTCACCTTGGGAAGTGAAATGCAGTTCAGTGTTATTGAAAACCACCAGTCAATGGTGCTCAATGCAAAATGCCATGCAAATGTTACAATAAAAAAATAAAACAAATTATTGTAGATGAAATACTTTACATGTACATTTTACATGTTTAACCAAATTTATGTTGCAACACAGACCTCAATGGGTTTGAAACTTCAAAAAAGGGTATTGAAAGCAATCATTTCACAGTATTTCCCAAAGATGCCTCAGATAAAGACATATATCAGCCAGATGAAAAAGACTTTTGATGTAATGATAATGTGACAATGTATCAAATCACATTGAAAGTGCTACAAAAACAGGTCACAAAAGTTGTTCTTTCACATTTAACAGTGAATGTCTGGATTATTGGGATATTGCAAACAGCTAGCAAAGGCATGCACTCATACAATATTAAAAAAAAAGATTGCAAACACTGCAGGTGTATCCCTTTCTTTCTATCTGGTGCCTCATTTCATTATCTATGCTTTCAAAATAGCAAGTCTTTCTTTGTTTTATTGCCATATGTTATCTTTACTAGTCTTTGAAGTACTCCATTAATATGAACAACATCTCTTACTAAGGTGCAGTAACTGTGGTCATTATAACCAGCATTTGAGTGTTAGGACTGTCAATCTCATATATCACACCATGTACTTTCAGACATTTTGGTAAGTGTCTTCTCATTGACACACCCTCATTAGGTGTATATCAAAGATGGAAGAATGTGAAAGCTAATTGTTCCTGCAGTCAGACTAATCATAGACAACATAAAGCCATAAAAAGAGAACATTTCTCAATGTTCATCCTTGTATTGCTAGGATGTGTGCATGTAATCATGTATGTCCTTACACCATGATTGCATTCCCTACACTTAGTGCAGATTTTGGTATTCAGTACTAATGGTTTCATAATACATTTGCATACTCACCATGCTTACAGGGTTGAATCTGCACTCTATAAAGGTAATTATGAAGTTAATATCCTTGTATCAAGCTGGGGAGACTGTTTTGAAACACAGAGCTTGATACTGCTAGAAAGATAAGACTTTGGGAAAGTTATCTATTTTCTACAATGCTGTATTGTCAATGTATCTTCTAATTTCTTAAATAATGCTTTTAAATTAAAATTAAACAGTGAATTGCAGTGACCACTGAAAATGAGTTTTATTACTTTGATTTTGTTTTCTTTTATCCTTTCCTTTTGTCATAGACATGTCTTCATTTCTACAATTATACTATTGAATGCTGCATGACAAATTATCTAGTTTGTTTGTTATGTTTTCAGTTATTGCAGATGGTTGTATTTTAAGTAAGTAGGAAGGTCTGCTGATTTTATATGTGTTAGCAGGAAAAGAAAATTTTATTCTGTTTGTGTATTTCTATTTAACTGAACTCCACAGCACTGGATATGACAGCTATAACAGTTTTTTTTTAATTTTCTAATACCACATTTATAGTTGTTATTGTTAATATTGCAATATATTGTACAGTCAAACCCGTGGTATTATCATTACAGAAGTCTTATAAGATCTGTGCTGATATTTGAGCTTTAAATATACTTCTTTTTTGTGTGGGGGAGAGGTTGGGTGGAGAACTTGGTTGTAGTCATAGTGAGCACTTAACACATTTAAATTGTTTGTGCATATGTTAGACACCTGGGGTCAAATAGAACTGAGCACAAAGCCATCCTGGCTGCATATTATATATTTCATTTCTTGTGCCTGCTTTGTGTTTCATCACATACAGGGATATGACACCCAAGAAGAAATCTGTACCCCATAAGCCAACATACAGTGATGCAAAAATGAGGTCATTATCCAGGCTTTAAGTCAATGAGAAGCTTTTCTATAACACAGAGGTAGAGGTGACCAATCTGCTTGAGACAGGATATAACAGCAAGTGGTCAAAGACATTAAAGCTGTTGGAGGGCATGGGAGAAACTATTCCCAGATATGACACTGGGAAAGGCCATAATAACCTCTGTCCAATGTAGGACTGCTGCAATTTCCCAGGAACAGGTGGCTATGGAGGGTGGTCCTGCTACCAAATCACCACTACCTAAAACTGAGAAGTTCCTGTCCATTGTCAGAAATCCAGATAGCTTAGCAAAGGGTTCTACCAGAATCCTTCACAATGGTGCACATGTGGATGAGTGTCACAATCAAACCTTCCAGGTATGCAAAAAGCAAGTGGCATTGTTATATCTTTATATATGTATTATCTAAGTTGTCATATATACATATCTCTCGTATATATATATATATATATATATATATATATATATATATATATATATATTTAGGACTGTTGAATGAAAGTACAACAGTCCGAATCCACTATCAACGAACACACTTTAATGAAAGCGCTTTCACCGAAAAAGCGTTTTCGTTAAAATATGTTAAAAAAAAAACAAATAAATTACATTTACGTTTTTGCAGGGGGGCAAGCCCCCCTGCACCCCCCCACACAACCCCCTACTTTTATATTCTCACTCCTAGGTCACACTACAGTGGGGAAAAGGGAATTGTCCCTTATCCCCACTGTAGTGCAATCTCCGCAACAGGCATATTTATGCAAAAGTGCTTCTTCGGTGAAAAGCACTTTCCCATAAGTATGCCCGGCCATTTCACATTCAGTGAAATGGTCGCTCGAGCATTGGTCCTAGACATATATATATATATATATATATATATATATATATATATATATACATATCAAGTGATAATTGTGAGTCAGACTACAGTCATACAGATATAGTGGAGTTTTGTTTTGTTTTGTTTTATTTTGGTGGGGGAGCATCCAACTGTTAAGTAAATTTTTTATGAGAGCATTTTAATCTGTACTTCTGAAAAGGATTTTTCTCTTTTTCTTGCTTCATTTGCATTGTGATACTCAGAAGATTGCATTTCTTTCCATTCCTCACATGCAGGCAGTTCTGAATTGAGGCTGCCATCCACCGGCACATAGTAAGCGCATATTAATAATGCACATATGGTAGATCCAGGTCTATATGAAAGTAAAGTATGTATAGCTTTTGCTTCTGTTAAGAAGTTTAACATAACTTTATTGTAAAGGAAATGTGTGATCAGTTTTAGTTTCCATTTTTCTGTCTGTTGCGTGTATTGCTTATTATAATAGATGATCCAGAGAGTGGCACTGTGGAACACCTATCACCTGATTTCAGAGTAACAGTAACCTCTGATGATGATGTTGGCAATAAAGATACACAGTCTTGGGGTGCATAGAGTCAGCCTGGCTCTGAGATTGTGACTCCCACATCACCTGCCCATATTTTGGGCTTAGTCAGTATGCCCACACATACCTAGTACACAGAGAGCGCTGATATAGGACAGGTTGCTGTTGATCATGTTAGCTTGGTCAGTTGCTTCTCCTAAAGCCACTGTGAGGGCATAGTACCATGCAGGATTTGGTTACAGAGTCAGTTGCTTCTCCTAAAGCCACTGTGAGGGCATAGTACCACACAGGATTGTTGGTAAAGGTGTTCAGAGGATGCCTGCTGTCTACTGTTGTGTCATTTGGTGCTGCCCTATGTATGTGTAGGACTGTAATGAAGGCACAAGCATGTGTCACCAGTGCCTCAGAAGAGATGATGTGACTACTGAATGCTGTGCATTCTGAAGTGAGTGACTCCTTGAACCATGTGGACAACTCCTTAGACAGGATAAACGATACACTGGATTGGGCAGTTTTTGTGATGGAAAGTCTGTTGGGGAAGGGTGGGCATACATGTGGCTGGAGAGTTTCTACATCTTCTGGTGTTAACAGGCATTGCCATGCGAGATCCTGCTACAGCAGTGACAGTAAAACCACTGATCCTTCAATGATTCCAGTGTCCACACCCATAAGTGTTAGGCCACAGGTGATAGTTCTGGACATAGTCATAATGAGAGCTCATCTAGAAGATAACACTCATGTTCAGGTAGCACCCCCAACGTCTAGCCAAGGCCATGAAAGTGGCAGTGCAACTCATGGCAGAGGTAGTTCTCATGGTCAGATGCAATGATGCTGAATTGATTACTCTACCATGCATGGTTTACACATGTCAAGGATGCAATGCTGTAGTGTTAGCACAGTGCTTGATTGTGTTCATGCAGAGACACACACATTGAAAAAAAAATCAGTTGTCCATACTGTGAGAGAAATATGTATTCACATATATAGTAAAAAGTATTCATATATGTATTAGCATTATGCTTGCTGCATTAGGAGCCTAAAAGGGTTAACACATTTATTCTGCTACAGGCTTGAAAATAATTGCATGTACTTTCTGACTTTGCTTCTTGTCAGCTCAGTGAATGACCTTGTTCATACACTGAGAAACAGATGATTTTGCTAACGTTAGGGAAAGGAACAATACAGTATTCTGAAATGTTACTAGACTTAAGCAAATAACCTTGTTCATACTGCAGCTGTAGATAAGATTATAGGCTGAAATCAGAATATGCTTTATGCTCAAAGCAGGAAAGAATCACTAATTGCAACACTGAAATATGAGTGAATTGTTACAGACCGGCAGTTAGCGAGGCCACGTTGATATCTTAGGAAATTTTCACATGGGAAGTTTATACTTGCTATATCAGCAGAAAAACTTAGTAAACACCTAACTTAGAACAATGCTAAGAGTTGTATTTTATTACGTCAGCTTAGAGGGCAATGGCTTACAAAACAGTATAATAATGAAGTATTTCCTGTATAATGTCAGACAAACTTCTGAACTGCATTTTTGTCTCCTTGTACAAGAATAAAGGAACCTTAACTGAACCTTGGCTGCATTGATGTTTGATTTTTCCTTTGACAAGTTGGTCCTTCTTTGACCGGAACCTCTTGTTGACCTGGATCAGACAGGCCTGGTGGCTGAAATCCGTACGGAAGAAGTTACCGAAATTGTTCTTCTTATTTGAAAAGACCTCCGACTGAATTGTCGTATAAACAGAGGCTGGCCACTTTCTGATCTGCGGCTGACGAGCAGGTTTCAATCGGACCAGGGTGATCAATTGCTGAGGTTCAGGTAAGGGGATTCTACTTTTTTCTGTTTTAGATCAGGGACTTGATTGTATTTGTTCAGTCAGGATTTTTTATGTAAATCCAGGGACAGAAAAATTGCTATCTTGTCATAGATCAGGAACTTTTTTCTGTTTTAGATCAGGGACGTGATTGTATTTGTTCAGTCAGGATTTTTTATGTAAATCCAGGGACAGAAAAATTGCTATCTTGTCATAGATCAGGGACTTTTTTCTGTTTTAGATCAGGGACTTGATTGTATTTGTTCAGTCAGGATTTTTTATGTAAATCCAGGCACAGAAAAATTGCTATCTTGTCATAGATCAGGGAAGCAGAATAAGTAGGCAGGTAGTCTGAAGGGACTATAAAATCTTCGTGATACCACGTTAAAAAACAGGAAGGGTTATGTAACATTCATAAGGTTAGGTCAAAATGGGTAATAAATGTACAAAACAACCCCAAAATCCGCTGTTAACCGAAGACGCAGAATGCATGCGGTCATGACGTGCCGATAACATTAAATACTACACGAAATGGGTTAATAAATATGAATTTGATGGTAAACTAGAAAAATCCTCAGAAAAAGTTGTCAGACAAATAGTAGATCCAGATTGGCACATGATCAGTCGCAACTGGAATCCCCGTGACGCTGCGCTTAAGCCCCTCCCACATAACAGCGCAGAGTTAGACAACAGAGTGAAGGGTCTAACAGACCGAATTTCTGAAAAATGGAAACCTAGGGCAGACTGGACTTGCATTAATCAATGCATCCAACAAGAAGGTGAAACTGTTGATAGGTATTATGCCAGATTAATAGAATGTTTTAATAGCCATTGTGGAATGCAGGCTCCTGAAGACCAGACACAAGATTCCCCATATGAGCAGCAGTTAAAGAATGCATTTTTAAAAGGCAGTATTGCACCCATAAGTAGTTTTATTACAAAGCATATGATAGACCATCGTACAAGCAGATTACAGTCACTGCTTGAATATGCTAGGCATGCCAAAAGGCATTTTAATAACAAAAAGAAAAAGAAAGCCCAAGTATTCACTGTAGATGACGGAGAAGTTTATTTAGTACAGTCCAGAAAGAAAGGCAAGAAGAACGCCCAGGGAAATAAACAATCTGATCAGTGATCAGAGGACTTTGAAGGGAGAAAGAAAAGGGGCAAATGTTTTAAATGCAGTAAAAAGGGACATATGGCAAAGGATTGCAAGAAAAATAAGAAGGCAGCAATGAAGGATAAGAATGAAGAAGGTGAGGACTGACTATATGGTAGTCAAGAATCACTAGATGGGAATAACGGAGAAAGGACAAATGAGAATGTGATAGAGAGAGCAGAGAATGTCATAGGAGAAATAGAGGAAGTGCAGGAAGCTACCGATAGTAAAGAAAATGAAATATTAGACTTAGCCTTGTTGAGCTTGGAGCTCTATTTGGCAGACACGAAACCAGAAGTTACACTCCTGGTAGAGGGGAGGGAAGTCAAGTTTCTGTGCAATTCAGGGGCATCATGAACCCTGGCACACCCCTCCAAACTACTAGAGAAGTCAGAGTCACATGATTACATTTTGGTGAAAGCAGCTAATGGACAGCTGTATCGGGAGCCTCTCTCCCATAATATTGCAATAACAGATCCTGTTTCAGGATTAACCCAAAAAAGCAAAATTGTTGTTTCTGCAAAATGCCCAGTGAACCTTTTGGGCAAAGATCTTATGTAACTATTTGGCATAACAGTAGTTCCAACCATGCAGGGTATGGAAGCACAACGACAAATGAACACTTTTGCAGTGCAATCGGAGGGTAAAACATTTTATTGGTATAGCCAGGACTTGGTTACGACCAGTCCTGGGGCAATAACTGAAGAGTTAGTGAATGTGGCTATCAGTAAGTTCCCCTCCCTTTGCATTGATGTACAACACCTGTTGCAATGTACTTTGTATTATTGTAATACACCAGGACCTGACAAAGAATATGAGCAAAAATTGTTTAAAAACCATGCAAACAGATTAGTATTGTGTAATCTGTACTGGGACATGAAAGGGAACAGTGTAGTTAGCTGTTCATTGCCCCAGGAGTGCTTTGCACTTTATAAATCAAATTGATTACCACATGTTAGTTTAACTAAAGACAAAGATGTGAAATGGGCAGACCTAGGAGAAAAAGTCACAAAATGGGAAAAGCAGACAGAATTAGAACTGTCAGAACAAGGAGTACATAGACAGAAATTAAATTGGAGCACACAGACACACCCAGCTGTACCCTTCAGTCAAGTGAGGGTAGCTGAGAAACACTCTTACTAGAAGAGGAAGAAAAAGCTTTATTAGACATACCAGAGACCCTCTGGTCAATAGGGAAATCAGATGTAGGACTTCTTCGTACAGCAGGACCAGTTACCATCATGCCAAAATCAGCCTTTAGACCACAGAAAAGGCAGTACCCCTTAAGAAAAGATGCAGAAGCAGGTATTAAACCTATCATAGCAGCTTTACTTAAGGAAGGATTACTGGTGGAATCTCCCGATTCACCATGTAACACACCCTTATTTCCAGTTAAAAAAGCAAACGGAGAATGGCGTATGGTCCAGGATTTGTAAGCTGTAAATAACACAGTAATATCAAGGGCACCTACAGTGCCAGATCCACATAACCTATTAAATGATTTGAAGCCTCAACACAAATATTTTCCTGTGGTAGATATTAGCAATGCATTATTTGCAATACCAATACACCCTGACAGCCAGTATTGGTTTGCATTTACATTTCAGGGGAAGCGGTATACATATACGCGACTACCACAGGGATATTGTGAAAGTCCAACGATATTCTCACAAGAGATGGCAAGTAACTTGGCGGGGTTTACCCCACCGAAAGGTGGTCAGATTTTACTTTATGTTGATAATATCCTGCTGGCAGCCCCTACTCAGCAAGATTGTAAGGAAGACACTATAACATTATTGAAATTCCTAGCCATTAAAGGACACAAAGTAAGCAAAAACAAATTGCAGCTTTGGAAAAAACAAGTTAAATACATTGGATATGTAATATCCAAAAAGGGTAGGACATTAGAAAAAGACAGGAAAATAGCAATCTTACAAGCACCAAAACCCACAACCAGGAAGGAAATTATGTCCTTTCTTGGTACGACTAATTTTTGTCAGAGCTGGATCCCAAATTATGCTTTGGAATCTGCACTGTTGAACAACCTGATCTTTCAGAAGCCTATGGCTGCACAAAATCTGATATAATGGACACCAGAAGCAGAATTAGTTTTCTGTAAACTGAAACAATTGATAGCATCCTCATTAGTCTTAGGATTACCAAACTATCATAAATGTTTTTTTCCAAACTGTAGATTGTAAGCAAGGTTATATGACGTCAGTGTTGACATAACAGCATGGGGACAAGCAACACCCCATTGCTTACTATTCATCGCAACTGGACCCAGTGGCGCGGTCTTTGCCCCACTGTGTACAAGCAGTAGTTGCTGCCGCAATGGCAGTGCAGGCTTCGGCCTCAGTAGTATTATCTACTGGTAAACCGATTAATCATGCACAGTTTATTTTAGATTTGTTAAAATCAATTCAGTTACCTCAAAAAGTAGCTATTTGTAAATGCATAGCTCATACCAAGCAACAAGATAGGATTTCAAAAGGTAATGCTAGAGCTGACACAGCTACAAAGCAAGCAGCCTCAGAAGCATTTCTTTTGAACAAGGAATTACAACCTTCTGAGATTTTAAACTTAGAAATGTTAAAAACAATGCAGACACTTACTACACGAGCTGAGAAACAAAAGTGAGAAAGGCGAGGAGCACTCCTCAAGGAAGGACTGTACATCTCCAAAGAGGGAAAACCAATATTGCCATCTAATTTATTTAAATATGCAGCTTTGTTGAGCCATGGGCAATGCCATGCCTCAACAGGGGGGATGGTACAGTTAGTCAACCAGGTATTCACTACATATGGATTTAAAAATTATACTAAAACATCTTTTTGCAGTTTTCTGTTTCAGGTAAAGAGTCGAATCAACCGTTGAAGCGACAGTAGTCCCAGAAAACTGAATCTGGGTAAAGACTACAAAACGTAAACATTGGAATTCGCCAAAGTGGGAGGGACCATACCAGGTCCTCTTGTCGACACCCACGGCAGTCAAGATTGATGAAAAATCCTCTTGGATCCATTTGATACACTGTAAACTTTGCAAAAACTTTGAGCTAGATAAAAATCTTGCTGTTCCACAAAAAGACTAAACATGACAAAATCTAGAGCAAACAGGAATGCAGAACAACCCCAGAAGTATTGCATGGTTATCCTGTTGATTGTACTGATGACAATAATCTTTTTGCTGTGGCCTATCCATTTTTCGGCCACATCAGCTGAACTGAATAAACGTGATGAGTCACCCATAGACTGGTACCCGAACTTTATCAGGCAGTTACACGTGTGTATGCTGAGACTTTTAATGTTTCAAATTGCTGGATTCGTACAGCCATACCAACAGCATATGGGGGGTTATTAATGACTGCGGTCCCCCTAGGGGTCAATGAGACCTGGGAAAACTTGGTTTATGAGACTGTACATTATAAATGTTAGACCAAAGCAAACAAAATGGGTACAGTTTGTAATTCAAATTATGACTCATTTCTTGAGTCCATGCAAAAGACTGTTAGGGATATACATCATAATCCTATTCTTTTTAAGCAACTGTCTATAATAGATAGGAAAATGTTTCATGCAGGGCAGCCATATCTCAGTAAAGTAACTACTAAGGTAGAGGATTGTTATTTTGTGTGTAATAAGAAAGCATATAAATGGTTACCTGAGAATTGGTCCGGCAGTTGTTTTTTGGGGTACCTGGTTCCGGCCATGCGACACACTGCAGTTTTGCCTCAGGGAAATATTTGAAACACCCGAGATGTAGCCAAGAAACCTGTCAGAAATCCTGAGAATCCAGTGGGATGAATCGAGGTGGGCTGGAAGAACCATCATACCATAGGTACCAAGCTGACGCACATGGACTTGAGTGATGCTGTCATATCATGGGCAGGCATATTACCAGCATATGTAGCGGCAAAATCAATTTGGGAGCTGCAAAAACTGTCCAAACTTCTCGAAGTAATGAGTAATGCAACTTTTTCTGCTCTTGAATTGATAACTGATGAACTGAATGCTATGAGAACTGTAGTACTCCAAAATCGTATGGCTCTCGACTTCACCCTAGTGGCGAGAGGAGGTGCGCTATAATCAAAAAAGAATGTTACCAGCATGAGATTAACGACCACCATGAGGTGATACAGCAAGTGTCAACTATGACCAAACCAGGCCCCAACCCACTGACGGACTTTTTCCAGAATCTGTTTGGGGGGGTGGGGTACCTTCATAATGAACATATTAATAGCTGTCTGTGTGGAAATACTCCTGTTGGGAGTGTGTGCGAGCTGTGGCATATCCTGCATGAAAAAACTGATTAAAGAATTGAAAGACATGTCAGTATCTGAAACCTTGTATCAAAACACTGAAGTTGATAAATTGCTGGAAAATGAAATGCTTTCAGAAGTTTAAACTATATGACTTACCTAACCGGAAATCCCACTTGGAAGAGGTTGGGGGAAGAAATTAACTGTTTATGCTTTTGAAGAGAATAAAAGTGTTAATAGGGGGGAAATGTGAGAGAAATATGTATTCACATATATAGTAAAAAGTATTCATATATGTATTAGCATTATGCTTGCTGCATTAGGAGCCTAAAAGGGTTAACACATTTATTCTGCTACAGGCTTGAAAATAATTGCATGTACTTTCTGACTTTGCTTCTTGTCAGCTCAGTGAATGACCTTGTTCATACACTGAGAAACAGATGATTTTGCTAACGTTAGGAAAAGGAACAATACAGTATTCTGAAATGTTACTAGACTTAAGCAAATAACCTTGTTCATACTGCAGCTGTAGATAAGATTATAGGTTGAAATCAGAATATGCTTTATGCTCAAAGCAGGAAAGAATCACTAATTGCAACACTGAAATATGAGTGAATTGTTACAGACCGGCAGTTAGCGAGGCCACGTTGATATCTTAGGAAATTTTCACATGGGAAGTTTATACTTGCTATATCAGCAGAAAAACTTAGTAAACACCTGTCTTAGAACAATGCTAAGAGTTGTATTTTATTACGTCAGGGCAATGGCTTACAAAACAGTATAATAATGAAGTATTTCCTGTATAATGTCAGACAAACTTCTGAACTGCATTTTTGTCTCCTTGTACAAGAATAAAGGAACCTTAACTGAACCTTGGCTGCATTGATGTTTGATTTTTCCTTTGACACATACCACTTTATACACACATAAACTATGTAAACAGTACTGTTGAGTGCTATACATCTGTTCTTACTAGCCCTGAATGCTGTATACTATGGAAGGTACATGTGTTTCTTACTTGCACATGCTCAGTTCTTTGGTGTCAGCCTTGCCCTCCTACTCCCCTCCCATGATGACTGTGCCCTGCCCTTTGTGCACATCTCTGTGACTTAGGGTTGCATATAACTCTGATGCACACAGTGGACAAGTAATGCTTGCTTAGTCATAATATTAGATCTATCTAGTGGAAAAGTTGTTGATTTCTTGTTCCTATTTATAAGTGAATGACTGCTTTTATAATTGTTGAACCATGTTGTATTTTGGTTAGTATTGTCATTACAGTGGTGAAAGCATTACAAAGTTCAGTCTTGCTTCTTAGTATAGTTGCGCAAATAAGGGTATGAGTGACCTGTTTCATGTTTTATAGACAGTGGTCAGTTAAAATGTTTGATGCACACTATTGTTTTTAATATATAACTATACATTGCAAGAATCCTACAGACGAGATATTACTGACATAACTGTACATCTCAGACAAATGCTCTGCTTAGGGGCATATACATATTTCCATTTGACAGTAATTACTTATGTAACTTTTTTTTCCTTTCCAGTTTCCACACTTAACTTGTCATTACTGAATTTACAAAATGTGTCCTTGGGAGTTGATCCTTTCTGATGTTATCAGAATGCAACCATTACATGGTTAAGTAAAGGTTATGGAGAGAGATGCATCAGTTTTCCTCTTTGTATGTACATAGGATCTGAGGCTTTGACCTAGATAGTGATAGTGTGTGCTGTTTTATGCCTCTTAGCCAGAGCCAGGGCATACTGTGCATACTTCCATCTACCAGCACCATCTGCAGCTGGTGGTTCTCCCTCAGACCCCTCATCTGTACCTTCTGCTGTTGCTGCTGTTGGCCCTGCCTGTGTTCCTTGAAACTGTGGTCCTTCCCCTTGCTGTCCTTGTTGAAGCTGTTTCCTGAAAATGATATTGTGCAACATGGCAAAGACTGTAAGTATTTCAGAAGAGGTGTCCAAGTTGTACTGCAGTGCACCTGCTGATGTGTCTAGAATATGGAACCTTGATTTAAGCAATCAGATGCATGCTCTATGATATTCCTAGTTAGAGCTTGGGCCTCATTGTATCCTTTCTGTAAGGTTGGGTGGGTTTCTCATGGATGACATGAGCCAGGTCTCCAGTGCATAGCCACATCTCCCACAAGGTGCCTTTGAGGAATGCCAACCCTAGCAAACCTCATGTACAGCTCACAAGTGTGCCATATGTGTGAGTCATGGAAACTGCCTGAGTTACCTGCACATATATTGTAGAAGAACCCTTGGCCATTACAGACAACCTGACAGTTTAAAGAGTGGAAAACTTTTTTGTTGATGTACTTCCTTCCTTGTTCACCAGCTGGAGCTTTTATTTCTCTGTGTGTGCAGTCTATGGCCCTCAACTCTTCAGGGAAGTGTGCTACTGTATAGAATTCCTACATGGTTCTTTCCCTGCCTTGTGAGGTTTGAGTGAAACAGATATGTTCTCTTGCATGGAGTAGCATTGCATTTAAAAACTGATGTAATATTCTACAGGCTGATGCCTGTGACACTCCTACTACATCCCCTGCGGATCTCTGGAAAGTGCCAGTAGCTGGTATACATAATGCTAAACATGCCTTTGTTTCCACTGGGATGGATTCTTTACAATTTCCCTGGGGTCTGAAGTAAGGGTGGAAGAGGTTGCATATTCCTCCAATGTTTCCTTATCCAACCTGTATCTCTTCACATTTTCTGCTTTATGCAGTCCATGATAAGTCAAAGGGGGTCTAAATACCCTTCTTCTTTCCCAAGGTCTAGCAGTAGCAGCACCCTGATTTAAAGCATGTTGCACATACAGTATAATAATTTCAGTAGCAACTCCTAGTGTGTTGTGTTTTCCAAGTATAATTGTGCCTGTATTCCAAAGAGTTTTGGTATACATGCAAAAGTCTACACTGAGTGTACAAGACTGGTTTATGGCTTCATGAATAACTCCACCATCTTGGACTGGTTAATTAGCATGTACTATGGCTCCTTATGCTTTCATTGCCATATTTCACCAGTTCCCTTTCTTTGGCAGCTCTACGTGTTGTGGAGAGCCGCTTAATGAATACTAAACAGCATACTATCATGTTGGCGGTGCTGTGCGTCATCAGCATGACCACTACACTTCATGAAGCTGTTAATGAATCTGGACCAATATCTTATCACAGGGAATATTAGATCATCACTATTTTTTATAGCAAACCATTTTCCCAAAAAATAATAAGAAATGTTGAGAATCCCGTTGTGTGCATGTAACTACTATACTAGTATATCCTAAATCTAATATATCTCAGAGAAGCATCACCTGTAAAGCTCAGCACTTGTTCCTAAAGCATTTTTTAGTCAGGTAAAGCACTTCTATATTATACAAAGTACTTCACTAGCTTAAAACCCCCTTGAGTACCCACTTCCCTATAGGTCCTTTCTGACTAAGTTACACAGCAAACTTTTTCATTTCTTCTAGCATGTCAAAGGGTCAGTTGCTAGCGTCCTCTCCTGCTCAGCTGGTGAATCTGGGAATATTGAGGCAATGTTACAATTGCCTCATGTACACAGACAACCCTCTCCTCCTCCCACAAAACACAAATACATGCGAGAGATGCAACTATATAGCCAAACTGGAGGCTGAGCTCTCTCAACTCAGGACTGGCAAAACCAGACAGGAGGAGAAGGTAACCACACACACCATAAACCCAGTCTCACATAGAACTATCACAACTACAAATCAAACACATAAACACACAAAGACATACTCGGAGGCACTGATCAAAAATCTACCAAAACAGCAGAGGCCTCCAAAGCAGACACCCAAACAACTGCCACCTCATGACATAACACAAGCAACACATAGATCACAAAGTCAGTGTGCAAATCAGTCACTGCCCTTAAGGCCAAACACAATGCCAGACACACTTGTCATAGGTGACTCCATAGTCAGACACACTGACGTCCCACTCACCAGACTGAACAAGGAGAGGGTCACAGTAAGCTGCCTGTCGGGCACTAGAATCCGCCACATAACACAAGCACTCAGATCACTCCACAGCAAGTACAAGTATGACTCAGTCATTGTCCATGCCAGTGTGAATGACCTGAGACGTACTTCCCTGGACTACATTAAAAGAAACATAAACAAGCTCTCAGATTATGTAGCCCAGGCTGGTATGACCCTGACCCTGAGCAGTATCCTACCTTCACCAAGAATGATACCACAATACAGAGACAAAATGATCAGTTTTAATAATTGGCTTAATTTCTGGTGTCATCCTAAGGGGATCCAATGTCTGTCTGCCTGGAATGACATGCTTGACAAGCCATGCTGCTTTGCAAGGGACGGCTTGCACCTGTCACCCCTGGGTTTCCGGATATTGGCAAAGGCTCTTGCCACCCCCATAGTGCCTTTTTTAGACAAGGCTCAAATTCTAAACCCACCCTAGAAAACAATAATGGAAAAAAAACTAAGGGTAATGCTGCTCAATGCCAGAAGTCTAAATCTCAAGATGCATGCCCTCGAAGCCCTCCTCAGTATGGAGGACATCGATGTCTGTGCTGTGACTGAAACCTGGTTCAAGGCTCCTGAGAGCACCCCGGCACTATCAGGTTTTACCTCATATCATGCGTTCCAGCCCCAAAACCCGGACCGTACCACAAAAGGAGGGGGTGTATCCATATTCATCAAGGATACCCACAACTCCAGGCTAGTGGCAACTCACGAAGCATCAGAGACCATTCAGGTGCAATTAACCATAGGCAAAACTGCTCTACAGTTTGTAGCATGTTACAGGCCACCCTCTCAAACTCAGGAACCCCACACAGCCTTCCTGAAGACACTGGAGAGTATAAATGTCTCTCCAAACACCATCATATTGGGTGACTTCAACTACCCAAACATAGACTGGGAACATTACTCAAGCCCCAATACCCTAGCCCAAAGGTTCCTGGAGTTCATAAACTCAAATGCTATGGAACAACTTGTCACCATTCCCACAAGAGGTGAAAATATACTAGACCTGATCATCACAAACATGGGGACAAAATGCTCCACACCGGAAGTATATCCCTCATTGGTGAGATCATACCATAAACTAATCTCACTGGTAGATCCACATCCCGCCCCCACCCCCAACAAAAAAGACCACAGTGAAGAACTTCTCAAAAGCCAACTTCACACTTCTTAAGACTGGTGTGGTATCCTTCAAAGTCCCTGAGCCATTGGAAACCACAACCCATCTGCTGAATCCCTTACAAATGCTTTCTACGAACACTTCCAGGATTGCATGGATCAAGCAATCCCAAATAAAATCAAGACCCTTTCCACCAAAGGCAAGCGCCCGATCTGGTGGACCCCAGCCATAAACAAACTTTACAACAAGAGGAGAAAGCTACTACAAGATAGAGCAAAATCCCTAAAAGGGAAGACATCTCTGATCAATACTAGTAAAAAACTACGATCAATCATAAAATCCTCCAAGGCCAACTTTGAGAGAAAAATCGCCAAGGACTCAAAAGACAATCATAAGGCCTTCTTTAGCTATGTTAGAAATCTGGGTGGAAACTCCCAGATATGCTCAAAATTAGTCCAAAATGATACAAAAATCACTGAACCCACAGACATTGCAAACATACTGGCAGACAGGTTCAGTGAAAATTTCTCCCCTCCCTCAACCCAAAAGGAGAAATATCTATCCCAGCAGAGTGTAGCCTCCCAATCATCTCAAATGCCCAGGTGAGAGCTGCTCTCTCTAAAGCTAAAAACACAGCATCAATGGGACCGGATGGTGTCCCCGGCTGTGTGCTACATGAACTCAATGAGGAACTAAACCCACACATAAGGCTGCTGTTTAATCTTAGCCTTACCACAGGATACGTACCCAAAGAGTGGCGTACAGCAACTGTGGTCCCACTCCACAAAGGCGGTGCTTCTACGGACCCTGGTAATTACCGCCCCATAAGCTTAACAAGCCTGGTCTGCAAAGCTATGGAGAGGATCATAATGGAACTCATAAATAAAGACATAGGGGACCTACAGACATTGGATCCTACCCAATTCGGCTTTGTCAAGGGCAAATCATGCATCTTGAACTTGGTCGACTTTTTTGAAACAGTCACCAAGGCCATTGATGAGGGTAAGGCAGTTCACACAGCCTACCTTGCCCTTGCAAAAGCTTTCGACACAATACCCCACTCGGGTATCATAGAAAAGCTCACCAGCTTAAATGTAAACCCATATGTCACAAGATGGGTTGCAAACTGGCTCAAGGACAGAACCCACAGGGTTAGAGTTGCTGGTGCCATGTCAGACTCCAAGCCGGTCATAAGCGGTGTCCCACAGGGCTCAGTCCTGGGCCCCCTCTTGTTCGGCATCTACTTTTCAAAAGTGCAGGCAAACATAGGAGGATTGTGGCTGACAAAGTTTGCAGATGACTGCAAACTGGGCGCCATAGTTGAAAATCCATCAGACACAGATATCCTTCAGAGAGGTCTCATAGAAATGGATAACTGGTGCCAGAGCCATGGCCTTAAGCTAAACGCCAAAAAATGTATAGTCATACCCTTTGGTAAAAACAAGGTAAGCCCAAGTTACCACATAGGTGGCAATCCATTAAGCACAGAAGAGGTTATCAGGGACCTGGGGACCCAAGTTGACAGTAACCTTTCTTTTGACACTCACATTGCCAAAGTAGTTAGGAGGACCTTCTACATTGCCCACCTGATTATGAAGGGATTCACATCCAGATCAAGGGAGGTCATTGTTCCCCTGTACTCTTCACTTATCAGACCAATGATTGAGTACAATGCCCCATTCGGAATGTATCTTACCCGACACCTGCAGCAATTGGAAAGACCCCAGAAGTTCCTCACCAAAAGGATAAAGGGGCTCAAAAATATGCCATATGCTGCCCGACTGAAGAAACTCCAGCTCTATTCAGTCGCATACCGTCTGCTCAGAGGTGACCTGTGCCTGACATACAAATCCATGTCCAACCCGGAATTAATGGACATGCTCCACCTCAAAAAATCCAAATCCACCAGAGCCACAAGAGCAAGAGACTTAAACCTCAACACGGATATAAATAGGACGTGCTGGAGGGACAGATTCATCACCCAGAGACTCCCTATGCTGTGGAACAGAATCCTGGTCCATGTGAGACAGAGCACCTCGCTGGCTCTGTTCAAGAGGAATCTTGACCAGTGGATGGGAGACCGTAGGTTTACCCCGGGGATCATCTCTGTATCACTGCTGGACAGAGGCACGGCAAACTAATAGGTATAGTATTCTTCAACCTAAGGGGTGGTGAAAGCCACACAACTCTGGCTAGGCTTATAAATGCCCTAGGGCAGATAGCCTAGTATGAACCTATGAACCTATATCTAGAGAATTTCAGACTGTACAAGAGATTGTAGCTCCATTGAGGTTTTTTGAAGTATTTTATTTTTATTAATTTTATTTATTTTTTGAACTAGTGAAAAAAAAACAAATGACTGTAACAATGTCTTCAGATCTTCCAATGAGAAAAATTTTAATGCAAATCAAAGACAGTATGGGATAAATGTGGAAACGCAACACAGAAGCCAAAAAGTAACATAAGAAAAAGTCTACATCTTTTGATGATGTCTTGTTTTAATTTGTATTGTGAAATAAAAGTGCTATTTGATTAAACTGCTATTTGTGTTACTTCTTAGATTTCTCTTTGGACTAGTACTACACACTGAATAATGTTATCAGACACTAAAAAGGAACTTGCTTGCTTTCGACAAAATCTAAATTCTGTGGAAAGTAACTAAGCAGTAGCTTTGTCCAGGTTCTGATAGCTCATCAGGAATTCTCCATTGCCAAAGTATCCAGAAAAAACTGAGAATGATAAATGTACAAGTTATTATTTAAAGCACTAAGAGAAACTATATATGAGTTGTCTTAAATGGGGTATGGAAGGACCATGCTGTTGAAGCTATAGATGGGTACTTATAGGGTATGCTAATGAAGCAATTGAGTGGTACTGAAAGGCCATACTACTAAAGACATGAAGGAGTACTGAGGTGCTGATTTTGTGCTACTGACTCTAGTGGGGTCCTGATGATGCATGCCATTGATAACATAGTGCTTATACAATATCAGTTGTGAGCATAAAGTATGTACAAATGGTGACTTCCAGACTCATGATAGAGCCTGAACTACTCTTCCTGTACTCAGCTCAGCAAAAGGCAGACGTAGTCTTCTATCTCCTTTTAAGAGTTCTCAGATAATGACTTCATGCCTTCTGTTTAATTTGGCAGAGAGGTTTACTGATGTGTCAAAAGACATTTTGAAGATAAAGGGGATTTTACTTTGTCTAATCAAAAACTTTGCTACATTTAAACCATCATCAGGTACACTGACAAAACAAGGACAGGATCCTGAAGAAAATGCATGTTCAGTAAAAGACACTGTTAAAGCAACAAGTTGAACTATTACCAGAAGAAAACAAATTAGGAAGGTTATGAACCATCAAGATCACTTTGAAGCTAGAAGAAAGCACGATGGTATCCTTTTGACAGCCAGAAAGGACAGAACTCATAAAATATATCATATTCAAGTTCAGAGTTCTGAATTTGTTGCTTAGCTACTCAAACTTTGGACAACCAAACATGGTGAAAAGGAGCAAACTGTGAGCTGTGAGAGACACTGACCCCTGTTCAAAGAACTAGGATAGTTGTATTCAATGTTTTAATTACACAGAGAAAAATTATATTCTCCCAAGGGCCAAAGAACTGCAAACTTTGTACTACAAAAAAATTCTTATATGAATATTTCCTGATCATTTTACCAGGGAGTAACAATAGTCATAAAACAATTGGAATAGCTACTTAATGTAGCTTGAAGTCTAAAATTGTGTATCTGGATTTTCTGACTTCTGGGGAAAATAAATTCCTGAATGCAGAAGAAACATTTCTATAAGTAAAGGTTATGGTCACTGATCTCTTCAATATATGATGCCCATATTGACTTGAAGTTCTCATTATTCTGATGGAAGGTTTTTCCTTTTAAATTTACAATATGTTCTGTAATACATTATAGCCAAGTTATTCTTACTGTAAGAATAAATTTTCATGCTGTTTAGGCAGAAAAGGTATAGTTCTCATTTTAATGTGAGAGAAAAGGATCTGTGGTTAGGTTACTGTTTTTTCAGGCATTTTGTTTAAGCATGTTACCAAGAAGTCACTCTATAGATAAATGCTAGGAGCATTATATGCAAACAGGAAGATGTAAAGGTCCAAATATAAGGAAAAATGAATAGTGTGGTACAACTTTGGCCTGTTCATAATTGGCAGTGCTCAGGACACAGTGCAGAAGTACTTGAAAAAATGGGGTCATGTCCCTACTGTACTTGAATTTTGAAGGCCTGTGAAGGTTTGGTAGTACAATGCTTGGAAGGAAATATACTCCTGAGACCTTACCACCTTAGCTTGGGTCTTTAATGGGAGCATGACACTCTGACCTTGTGAACAAATTTTTGTGGATTACAAACACTTACAAATCTGTAGTCAAGAGCCTTGGGCATAACAACATAAAAGGTTAACAGCAGAAGTTTGTCTTGTGGATCATTATAGTACTTGAATGATGAATAATTGCAACTGGTCAGATTAGTTAACTGTTATTGCCTCTGGGTGAACTAAGCTAATTAATAACATGGGGGAAGTGGCATCACATGACTTCAATATTATTTTTTTTATCTGGCTTACCTAAAATGTACTTACAGGTGTTTATTTCCCGTACTACAGGTGATATGGAAGATGCTAACCTCTTCACCAACACACAAGATATGGGTTCTGAGACTCTGCATAACCAAGGTTTACCAGGTCTTCCAGATAACACTATTTTTATTTTTTCTTTAAACAATTTGCTTAGCTATCTAACATTTGAGTACTACAGTGTGGCATCAGCATCATTTAAATACTTACAAAACATTTAAAATTTCACCACGAGGTTTGCCAGTTGCTATTGAACCTATTGTTGCTGACTTAGATGAACCTTTTTTAAAACAATGGAGGGTCATACAACAAATAGCTTCTATGATTTTTATGCAAATCTTAATTGATTTTTATCAAAGGCAAATGATGTATTAAAAACAGATTGATGAACTCATGACTTAGGTCATTAAACATAAAGATGATCTTCAATACCAAACTAGAGTTGACCTGCTTATGAAAGAGGTAATAACCCTACAAGAAGCACTTAAGGCCCAAACGTGGGTTTATGGATGGATCACAAGTATAATAGGGACATGAAAGATTATAAGTTTTATAGACAGTTTTCCTGATGCAATTTAAAAAAGGTTGTAAGGCTTGTTTGTTTAGCTAACAAGCCCTTGTTATCCATGATAAATAAAAAATGTAAGCAAAGTTCACCTCATCCCAGTCTATGTTAGTATAAATCATCGTATAACTAATCAAGTGATGAATTCTAACTGTTATGGACACTGAATTTGAAGGCTTGATCATCTGTAGTATACAAAAAAAATAAGCAAGACAATCCTCACTTAGACAAAAAGGCCTTGACTATCTTTGTAACATCAGCTGTTACTATTATATAAATTCTCAGTGCTTAAAAGTCTGTCTGGTAGATGAAGTCCACTGGGGGACTTTTCTTCCCGTTTAAATAAAAGAGATATCATTGAGTCTGCATGAGTTATACTCAATCAGTTGTAGCTGGATAAAGGGCAAGCTTTGTCTATCCTGTAAGGGCCTTTATGACAAAGAGTTGCATCTTATTAAACCTGTAACTTCTTCAACCTAGGATAGTAAATAGGGCTGAGCATTTTAAATATAAACTTGCCAAACAAAGAAGAAAAAAACAAACTAGATTCATTTGTCAGTTACTTGCCAGATTATGGAATAAATTACCATTTTGACTAGGCATAGTAAATCACTATCTCAGTTTAAAAACTCTTTAGACATATAGATGGGCTATTTAATGCACTCAGTGAACCCAAAATCCACTTTTTGACATAGTCCATTAGGACCAAAAATATGCTATTTCAAACTACTATAAAATTATGAACTATACGACTTAATCATGGGACATATGAATGCTGGTTTGAGGCAACTAGATTCTAAAACAAAGATGATTTATCTGCTCTTGTTTTACCTACTTGGTATTAGTTTTGGGTGGCAAGAAATGGAATAAGCTAGTTATTAGACACGATGCATATTTTTTGTTCCTAAGGTAAAAGTAGTGGGCACAGAACCCCATCCCCAATGAATCTAGAGATAGTCTTTTCAACTCCAAGACTTTTCAAGATGAGGCTTAGTGCAGCTAGTGAGTTCTTGTGCCATACTTAGCCAATATTGTAGTGCAACCACATTGTGACTACTTTTTTAGTGTCTTATTCAGAACTCTTAGTAGTTAGAGTCAGGATAAAGGGAAAAAATGGTCATAATTTTTTTCTGATTTGGCAGCTACTTATTCAAAGCAGCTAGTTTATTTATTTGTTTATCATTTTAGTTGCTGAGGTCTGATCAAAATTCATCAATTGTAGGTTCCCCTTGGGGAGTGTTTTACAACAAGAACAAAGCAGCAATCAATGGTACAAAGTAAGAGTATTTAAAGAGGAGGAGGAGCATCAACCCATTTGCCATTTGTGCATGGGTCAGGGTGTCACATCAACATTAGTCAATGTGACTAAATCACCTAGTGATTGCAGCATTAAGGGGGGAAAAAAACATTTGGCAAAAGTGAACAAAATGCATTAATGTAAAATAAATAACTTTACAGTGTACAAGTGTAGGAGCAGTAATTAATCATAACTTAGCAATACAGTTTAACAGAGCATTTTCCTTTTGAGGTCCCTCAGCGCATGTATTTCTAATTAGTCACATGCTATTTATGGTGACTTAACAGGTCACATCCTTTCTGAAGGAGGACTATTAGAGTTTACCTTCTTTGGATACTTGTTTACTTGTTGATAACATTTTCATTGCTACAGTCAAGATTATTCTACCATTTTGTTTAAGTATCCCAGAGAGTTGGAAACTGTAAATTCAAAACAGACTGTGGGTCTGTAGTATTACAGCTGTGCTTCCAGCACAGTGCTTTTCAGTACTATCATGCCAACAGTCCAGCAATAGCTGAAAGTTTATGCTACAGATACACACACACACACACACACACACACACACACACACACACACACACACTCACGTGTGCACACACATGCGCACATGCGCACACACACACGCGTGCGCGCGCACACACACACACATATGCACACACATATGCATGCGTGCACACACGCACACATTCACACAGACACACACAAAGAGACACACAGACACACACAAAGAGACATGCACACACATGCGCACAAGTGCACATACACACATTCACACAGACACACACAAAGAGACACACAGACACACACAAAGAGACATGCACGCACATGCGCACATGTGCACGCATACACACACACACACACACACACACACACACACACACACACACACACACACACACACACACACGCACACACACTGGAGGAGTTAATATCTTTCACTGTCTTCATGGTAACGCATTGATGCCAGCTCAACTGTGGCAAACCAAAATCTCAATTACATTTTACAGTTAAATTAAGATAACATTTAAATATTTGCTGCAACTATGACTGAACAAAAGCAACTGCAATGAGGATCAGAATCCCCGAAATGCATTTGCCAAAAACATCTTGCTGAAAAACACTGTTTTAAGTCTTTTTGCAGGAGGGGAAAGCCCCCTACACCCCTGAACTTATATACACCAGCTCCAAGGTTGCGCTTACTCAAAAGAGGGGGAAATTTCCCTAAAAAGGGAATCTAGTCTTGCACAACTTGCCAACAGTGATTCCCTATTCAGGAACTCTAAACATCAGTGAGTTGAAGCTTGGGCAGTTATAGCTCAAGAGTTCAAGCTTCATTCACTAGTAGGTTAACATAAATCTTTATATGGTAGCAATAGTCCTAAACAGCTGCACTTCAAAAGACAGATGCTAATAATAATAAGGTGATGATCCTAGTAAATAATCCAAAGCATTTTAATAAAGCATGTGCTGCTATGTTTTGTAACATATTAGTGAACTTCTTTACTTGAATTAAATATAACTAGGCAATTCACATGAAAACTATACGTGCAGACATCTACAGATTTAAAATGGAGTGTAGAGATGATAAATCAGCGGGGTTTGAATGGAGAGATGATAAATCAGCAAGCAAAGGAGAGCAGTATTGTTGGAACTGAATTCATCCTCAAGTCTTGGTGACTACCTTCACAACTTGGACCCTGTTTTTCACAAAATCTCACCAAGATGGCACTGATATATACATGCATTTTATATAGCATATATCATGAGCAGAAGTAGGTTAAAAAATAAAAAGATAGCAGGGTGCACAAGATCCAGGATAAAAAAGTGCCCAATCCTGGTAGGCAGACTGGTGCCAGGAATGGAAAATATGACAGTGTAGAATCCTCAAGACATGGAAACATTCCTAAAATGGGGCTAGACCAGGGAAAGAGGGAGGATAGCACCCCTACCCTCCATTGTAGAAGGAAATAGTACTGCACAAAAATCACAAAAACTGATGGGTCAAAAAAAGAGCCACAAAAATTATGAGTGGTCTATTGAGGATTAGAAAGAAATTATGTATTGTTACTATTATGCAAAATGCTCAGAATTTCCAGACGGAAATTATGCAAAAAAATTAAGAGAAAAATTACAGGAAAGAAAAGTACTTGCACAAGTAAAACTGTTAGAAGCTTCAAATAAGAATTTGTGCTCATTAATACAACATATTTATGAAAGACAATATATAGACCAAGAAACCTTGAGCTGGTTAGAAAAGAAGAAACTGAATAAGAGTGAAAATATAAAGAACAAAATCTCGAGATTTTTGAAATGTATAAAAAAGAAATATGGACATGGGAAAGAAAGAGAGATAATATATGGTACAATATTTATGCAAAAGAGAAAACCAAATTAATCATTGCAACAAAAGCAGCCCCAAAGCTACTTGAAGAGAAATACAGGCAAAGGCATCCAGATATGGAAAATTCCACAATACAAAAAATAAAAACAAAAAAAAGGGGGAATATAGAACAGAAAATCAGTAAACTAGAAGTTAAAAAAAATAGAAGCAGAAGTTATGGAATGCCTGCAAAGTGAAGGATTTAATAGCATGATGGAACAATGAGTCCACCAAGTAAAGAGACGCAAGAAGAGCAGGAGACATCTAAAGAAGAAATATGGACATGGGAAAGGAAAAGAGATTTAATATGGTGTAATATTTATGCAAAGGAGAAAGCAGAACTAATCAATGCAAAAAGAGCAGCACCAATGATACTTGAAGAGATATAGGCAGAGCCATCTGGATATGGAAAATTTTACAATACAAAAAAAAGTATAAAAGAGGACTAGTAATGCAGAATTTAGAAACTGAGGTTACTGATTACATCTGAAGTGAAGGATTTAGTGTAGAACATTTAATTTTGATAACATCACAACAGAATAAAGCAATGGATCCCCAAATTAAAGAGAAATCAGTGGAGCAGGAAACATCTGATCAGTTGTCATATGAAGATGCTTTGGAGCCTTCTGTAAGAAACTAGTTCAAAATTTTAGTTGGAGTTGCACAGCAAGGGAAGGAACAGGAAACTGTGGAAACTCTTATGTAATCAATGTTGTGGAGTGATAGGCCAACCAGTTCCCACATGAAAGAACAACAGTTGATACACGATGAAAATGAAGAGAATGTGGTACAGGAAGATACTCTGGAACTTTCTGTAGATTGCCTGCAGGAAATGGAGAACAAAGAGCATGCCCTCAGTTTAGAAGAAAATGATCTACAAGAAGGGTTGCTTGACTTAATAGAGATGGGCAGACATATTAAGTGAAAGAAATAGACTACAGAAAGTCAATAAAACTCAAAAAGCTAGAAGTTTGATAAAACAAATGAAAACCATAATTAGGACTGTCCATAGAGATTCATGCGATAGAACAGAAGTAAATAGGATATATTACTATGCAGCTAAATTAATAACAGATAAAGTCTTACCACAAAAACATGGGGCAGTAAGGGAAAGGAAGAGAGAAATCAAATGCCATTATGGAAGCACTGAATAAAGAAAACTATAAAGCAATCAAGACAAGAAGTGTTACTGTTCGAAAAGTGTAGTAGAGGGAACAGATCAACAAAAATACTCTGAAAAATAGACGTGATAAAAGCAATGCACAGTATCATAACATCTATCGTGTTGTAAATAATAAACTAAAAATATCAGCACAGACAGAAAAAACTTAGAAGATATGCAGATAAATATAAAGGAAAAGTACAAAATAAGAAATTTATTGATGACCCAAAAACAAGGCAAAAAGAATTGAAACACAACAAAAAAAAAGAGATAGATACATTTTGGAGAAATATCTATGAAGATCCTATGGAACATAACAAAGAAGCTGAATGGATAGAAGAAGTAAAAAAGAATAAGGTCAAATGTATAGGATATGAAATGGGATGAAGTAACGGCCAGATAAATTGAAATAAAGTTAAGAAAAGCTCCTAAATGGAAACCCAAGGCCCAGATGTAGTATCTAACCTCTGGCTAAAATTATTAACATCTTTACATGAAGATTTAGCCATGAGTCAGAACTACTTATATGCACACTCCAAACAGACACCAACCTGGTTAACAGCAGGAAAAAAATACTCCTATTTAACACCAAACCTGCAAGCTATCCTAAAAACTATAGACCAATAACTTACCTTCCGTCGACATATAAACTCTACACTGGAATTGATGCTGACAGAGTTTATAGCCATTTAGAAGAAAATTTAGTCATGGCAATAGAACAAAAGGATGGCAAAAGAAATTCATATGAAGCAAAGGATTATTTCTTGTTAAATAAAGTCATAATGGAGAACTGTAAAAAGGGGAAGAATGGCATAGATAGACAACAAAAGGCATTTGACAGTATTCCACATTCATGGATAAAAGTGTGCTTAAAAATTTATAAGATACATTACTACCATGAAACAATGGCAACTCATGTTGCAGTTAAGCCATGATAAAAGACAAATTATTACACCAGGGATAAAAATTCAAAGGGGTATGTTTCATGGTGACTCTTTGAAACCGCTGCTCTTTTTTCTTGCCCTTAACCCATTTAACTGTTTACTTAATGGATTACGTCATGGCTGCAATTTGGCTCCCAGAAAACAACAAGGTATAAAGATTTATCATCTTCTTTTTGTGGATGATTTAAAACTACATAGTTCAAATAAGGAATGAATTAAAAGCACAACTGCAAGTGGTAAAAATGTTTTCAAATGATATAAGAATGTCATTTGGTTTTGATAAATGTGCAAAAGTAACCTTTAAAGCAGAAAAGCTGCAACACCAATAAAACATCAGTCTGGGACAGGAATGTGATACAAAAGAAGTTGAGCAAGAGGGAGTGAATAAATATTTGGGAATTGATGAAGGATCGACAATAAAACAAGAACGAATATGATTAAAACTTAGTAAGGGATATTTTAGAAGACTAAAATTAATACTGAAAACAGCACTGATATCTAGGAACAAGGTCCAAGCTATAAACCAATTTGCTCTTCCTATCCTTACATACAGTTTTGGATTGGCTGACTGCCCGCAAAAGGTGTTTGATCAGCTGGACACCAAAACAAGAAGGATGCTTCATGCTTATCAAATATTTTATAAAAATCAGTGAATACCAAGACTATGTAGGCTCCATTCTGAAGGAGGTATGGGCCTCCTCAAAACTGATTACATGTATTGATCTGCAATCATAGGACTGCATACATACCTACTGACCTCAAAAGAATCAAATATAGTGAAAGTTTTAAAACATGAAGAGAATAAATCTAAGATGACTTTCTTGCTTAGTTTAGCAGAAGCATATCGGCATCAAACAGGAATGGAAATCAAACGAGAAGTAGATAACGATCAGGCAGCAACTAATGCGCCAAAAAATGAAAGAATATTAGGTGAAGGACCAGATGAGAAGGCTAGAAATGTGGAAAATGCATAAATATAGTTGCAAGTATAGACAACTCTTGGAACAACCTCATGTTGATCAGGATCAAATGGAGGAATGGTTAAGGAGAGTTGAATTTAAACCAAAAGACAGAAGATTGATACTAGCAGCCCAAAATAGTGGACTAAATAGACGTTGGTTTACAAAATCCATTGAACATGTGGGAGAAACAGACAAATGTAGATTTTGTAAAACAGAATTGGAAACAGTCGTACATCTTGTTGCTGGTTCCAGAAAACACTAAGCCAAGAATAAACCAAAAACCAAAGAAAAGAAGTCAAGAACCCGTTACCTCTGCACTAGTATATTTAAACACAAATGGAGAACTTTTGTCCAGGTGCAATGGACTTCATCAGAATGCCATAACAAAAAGGTTAAAACAATTTATAGTATTTCAAGAATCACATGATCCAAATAAAACAATTAACCTGTCAAATCATTTAAAGACACCAAGTTAAATATATACTAGATTTATACATATTGCTGATCCAGGCCATTTTCATTCAAACCCAGTAAAGCAGTAGCATTAGATTTCAATTGCCAGTTTAACTCTTTACACTCCAAAAACCATCAGAGGGACCACCCAGATGACCCAAGTTGATGTGATCAATAACAAAAAATGTAAATATATGTGTACAATTACTGCTGAAATGTTTATGTAAAGCATTCCTTTCATCAATTTTCTGAGTATCATGGTAATGCTGGAAAATTCTAGTTCTCAGTGCCGGCTTAGTTTTACCTATATAAAACAAATACATGATTGGTGCTGTGCAACATAAACCACACCTTTACTTCCACAGTGATATTTTTGGCTTAACTTACCCTCACTGTAGCTTTCCATAAAAAAGCTGGACCTCTCCAAAATATATTGACAGGCACTGTGAACTATGCCCGCACTTAACCATACTACTACAGCCCATAGGGAGGTTAGCCCATTCAAGTAATGTTTTAAAACACACATCCTTTTTCTTAACAATTTGGGGTGTCTGTCCCATTACTTTGGTATATTCCTGATCAATAACAAAAAGTCTCCAATTTTTATGTACTATCCTTTGAATGTTATAAAAAATATCAAATGGCAAAATAAGTGCTGTCTTAGATTCACTCTGGGTCATATCAGTTTCCCTAGATATAGTAGTAAACTGCTAAAAATTGACTTTACCCAACAAGGAATTTAACTGACCTAATAGTCTTTTACTTTCTACATGCTTAAAAATGTTATTAAGGAAGGACTCAGGGAACCCTCTCTTCTTAAGCATACGTTTATGTTTTATACACTCATCTTGAAATGTGAGATTTTGTTGGACACTATCCAAGATAATCTAATGGGCTGTTCTTTAACCAGGACATTTTTGATATATAGGGTGCCAACTACTATAATGAAGAAAACAGTTGGAGTATGTAGGTTTTCTATAAATTGTATACTCAAACTGCTTCAGGACTCTGTTTTTGTAAATAAAATATCCAGGTATTTAACCCAGTTGAACTGCATGTCCATGGTAAACTTCAAAAAGTGAGTGGTGTTGTGTAAGTACTGAAAGAACTGGTCCAGTCTTGTCTCAGTGTCTGTCCAAAAAATATTGATGTCATCTAGGAAGTGTCCATAAAGGGATCAGCTTTTACAATATTCAGAGGTAAATATAAAACTATCAACCCAATAAGCAAGAATAATATTTGCAAAAATGGGGGTACAAGCCATCGCCATCGCCACACCTCTACATTGTCTAAACAGCTGGATTTCAAAAGTAATAAAGTTATTCTCCAAGACCACCTCCATGAGTGTTCTAAGGGTTATGATTTTAGTATGTTCAAAATCAGTGTTAAAACAAGGTACTCACAGAACCACTCTAGACCAATATCATGAGGGATAACTGAAAAAAGATCCTGAATATCAATAGTTACAAAAATCAACCCATCAGAATACAAATCATTAGAAACTTTGGATAGAAAATCCCATAAATCCATAAAAAGATATTTGATATCATGCACTACTCACTTAATTTGTTGGTCGATATACCTTGCTAATAGGAAGGTCTTGGATGCTTTTACCTTCACAATGGGATGTAATGGAGGGTCAGTCACACTCTTATGAATCTTTGGAATGCTGAAGATAGTGAGAATCTTAGGGTGGGAAACAAGTAAAAACAATGTTCTGATATAGTAAATTGTTCATTGACTAACAATTCTTCCAATAAAATATCCAATCTGTGATACACTATATTCATCTGATTGATGGAGGCTTCTTCATATATCTGTAAATAATAAAGCTAACATTTTATTAATGTAGTCATTGATATCCATAACTACAAAGCCACCACCCTTGTTCAGTTTCATCACTCTCATCTGTCTGTTGGTGATATCTCTCAAAAATTTCCACTTGGTCGGACTTAAATTAAAAATAGAATGATTACTAGTATGGATAAGTAACATATTTCTAATCAAATTCATATATTAATTTGAAGATATACACCATAGGGTACACTGGGGGATTGAAAATACTAGGCCTCTTGCATTCACGTTCAGCAATGTCATTATTACCATTTTCTTTCTTAAAACAAATACCAAGGTTAAGCTTCCTTGAATAAAGTTTCAAATTAATCAAAACATCATCAATTATTGCTTTTCTAACTGGGACAAACATCAAGCCCTTTTTAAACAAATCAGCCCATGAGCTGGTAACTTGCATTTCACTATAAATGTATATTTTGAAATCCCCACCACTGTTGGAAATTATATTACAAGATCCTGTTGACAGCCCCATCAATACTTGGCTCTCCCCCTGCCCCTCTGGTGTGTAAAGTCCTGATAATATTTGGTCTTTCCTGTCTGTGACCCCGCGGACCTTCTTAGGGGTGAAAATTCTAAAGGGTTGACCTCAGCCCCCAACCTGGTGTATCCTACGAGACTAGAAGATGTACCCCTATTCGGGCTATTACCCACCTCCTTATTGACATTCTCCTGATTCGATAAAGAATAAAATTTATTGATTGAATCAATGCTGAAATTAGGGAGAGCAGGATAGGTTCTACCTGACTCATAGTCAATCTTGTGTCTCAATAACTTTTTGAACTTTTTTATCCTTAAATCAGATACAGTTTGGTCCACTCTGACAAGGATGGACCTGTACTCATCTTTCCTACTGACAAAAAATAAATCAGCTTGAATATTGCTGACAAGTCTAGAGATAGTCTCAAATAACTCAGTAATGTTCTTATCATTATCTCTAATTAAGTACTTGTAACAGTTTACAATCAAGTTTGTTAAATAACTCAAATAACTCATGCCTTCGTTGAAGGTTGGGCGTCGGGCTGGAAACTCGACACCATAAAAAACAACTGCCAATCATTAGCGGACCGGAGTTCTGCTGTGGTGACCCCTAACCAGGAAAAACCGAAATACAAACAACAACTCATAGTGTAGTTCAGAGTCCTTCACCAGTCTTGTGAAATATTTCCAAGTGTGTAAGCCCTTGGGAATATGCTTAACCCTTACACATTCATGAATATAGCTGTACTCCAATTGTAGTTTCTTATATTTAAGGGTCATATCTTGCAACAGATTCAACTGTCTATTGATTGTTCTGAAAGTTTCATTATGGGCTTCAGATCCAAACTGCCATTCATTCCCATTGTCAAGCCACTCACAAAGTAATAAACAACCATTCTGAATCAGCCCTTCACTCCTTACAGTTCCATTGGACACCCAGGCATGTGTGTTGACAGTCAGCTCATTTGTACTGTTGGCATGATAACCCTGCTGCCTCTGAGCTGGTGTAATCCCAGAAAAAAAGAGATTCTTGGGTTCTTACCATAAAATCTTGCTGAGTATTACTGCCAATATTGAAATCATTTTCACAACCATTGCTTGATGCAGGTAACTGTTGAGATAATTGCTGAACCAACATAGTTAAATTGCAGACTGAAGCAGCCAGTTCCTCATATAGTAGGTGTAGGAGATTGTCACCTTACCCAACTCCTTCCATGGCCATAAAAATGATAAAACCAAGAACCAGAAGACATGAAGCCAAGAATAAACCAAAAAACAAAGAAAAGAAATTGGGAACCGGTTACTTCTGCACTAGTTTAATCACAAAGTATGCACTTATGTCCAATCCAAACTGACAGCCACACTCACGGACTTGAGTTAACCTAAAAGAACAACTCTTGCTGTGGAATTCCAGTCCAGTGGCTTATTTGTGCTTTCATAAAATTAATGCAGTCTATTCCTTCCAGCTTCTCTGGTATAGCTAAAAATCTCAGGTTTTCCCTACATGCTCTGTCCTCTAATTCTATTATTTTTTAAGCATCTCTTCCTAAGTAGTTTCATATTGACCTCTGATTTTTGTAACTTTATCATCTCATCTGAATATCTGTTTAAAGCTTCTCCCATTTTTTCCAGCCTTTTGTTGTTTGTGTTGATATACTCCATCAGTGTTTTGTTTATTTTAACTAGGTCCGTATGCAGTTGTCTTATATCTTCTTGTAGGTTATTGGAAGTCATGTCTGAAGGTTGCAATGCTTTTTGATGAACAGCTGCAGAACTTTCCTCAGTCAGTGCATCTTCCTCACTTTTTGTAGCTGATTTTTTTTCCAGATATTCTGTATTTCTTTATTCCCGATATCCAGGCAGTGCACTTACTAGCCAGTTAATGAAATTTACCTATAAACACAAGTCTACTGGCCTTCTCTGCTGAGTTTCTGTTTTCACACTGGGAGTGTTAGAAACGAGCTGTTACTCAATGTGCAGCCATCTTGGAAGTCCCCCAAGTCTCGACCAGCTCTTGACCTTGCATGCATTAGATCCCTTGTAAGGCAGCTTAATAAAAGTTAATGCAGGACTGTTTTTTTTATTATTATATTATACATAATACCCATTTGTTAACTAGGTAGGCCTACTGGACATACAGTCCCTTTCAGAGGTGTCTCAGGAGGAATGCCTCATTAAGTGACTTGCTCAAGGACACTTAAAGTAAATGGGCTCTATTATTGCTAATGGCATATGATGAGGTGTATGAAGTTTTTTTTTTTTTTTTTTTTTTTTTTTTGAGGCTTTTGAGAATTGATGGTCAGCTTGTGCTTTCCTTGAATGGACAGATAAGTTCACTTTGGGTACTAAAACAACTTCCATTTTCTTATTTTTTACTGATGTGTTATTACTTTCCTATTCAGGAAAGTTATTTTAGAGCTAGGAGTGTTGTGTTTTAATAGAATGTTTCAAGACTGCAACATACATTTAAATGGACCACTCATTTCTGTCATTTTAAAAGTAATGTTATCTAACCAACTTTCTGTAGAGAAATTGTATTTATTTTAAGGATGTGTGGCTGCCAAAGTGTTTGAAAATGCTTTTTACTGTTTTTTTTTCTGTTAAAAAAGTAACTTTTATGGAGTGGTAGTTTTGCTGACAATGTTGTTAGTTTTCCTCAAGACAGAGGTACAACATTTGGCTTGACCATGATATGACAGTAGAACAGATTGTCGCTCCCTTGATTAGGCCTTCTTCCAGCCACAAAAAGAAAAAGTTAAAAAACAGCCTGTGTGACCACAGCAGGCTAGCACTTTGTCTCAACCACAGGTGGTGACTCTGCTGTGGCCATTTGCTGTACCTCATTCCGTTTGTCTTTTACCCTGGATCTCTATGAAGTAACATATATAGCCACTATGGACCAGGGGTTTGTCATGTATTCTGCAGCTGTTGGGTTCCACTCAGTGGGGGAAGGGAGAAACATCCTTGTTGGTCCTGGGAGATGGAACAGGGAAGGTTTCCTTTTTGTGTCAGAATGCTGTGCCCATCCTGGAGGAAGCAGTAGCTACCATTAGTAACATGTATGGCCAGTTTTTTCCTGTCAAAAAGAAACAGAAAAGCAAGCATGTAACTATTCCTCCTCAAAGGTCTTTGAGTAGGAGAAGTTTCCTGGGACTGGCTGGCTCAGGGTTCGACTCAGGCCATTGGTCCTTCTTGTAGAATAGTTTCCAATAAAAGAATGAGGGATGCCTCCTTTCCTGAAGAGATTCAAGATTTTGAATCTAAACAGCAAGATACAGGGACAGATTCAGGATTTTGTTCTCAGATTTCTGATTCAGACTAAGAGGAGAGCTCACTTTCTGATTCTCCCTGTGGGGGATTCCCTTTCTTTGACACTATAGATGTTCCAGTGTTTGCAGCAGGAGAACACTAATATTCCTCAGTGCCTCAAAAATACTATGAGTTGTTACAGAAGGATTTTCCAGAATCTACACCCATTCCTCCTGTCCTGTCTACTTTACAGGATGTGTGTCTTACTGCCTGCAATTTTCTGATAGACAGATGTCCCTAAAACAGACAGATCGGATATATAAAGTTCCTCAGTCTTTTAAATGTTTATATACTATTCCCAAACTTGACCCCACGGCTATAGCTTTAGTTGACTCCTCTGCTGCTAAGCACTTAGTTAATTTCAATTCTACTCTGCTGAATAAGGATGGGGAAATTATTGATAGGTATGGGGAAAGCGTGTATACTTCTGCAACTTTGAAGTTCAAAATTTTAAATTGTTATGCTCATTCGTTAAAGTTTATTCGGACATATTGTGAAGTATGAGCAATGTGTCATCTACAGTTTCTTGTTGTGAAGACAAATCTGCTTTAAATAATTATGTTTCTTCTAATGCACAAGTCATTCTTTTTTGTGTATGTATGACTCTGTTGAGACTTCTTCCAGGGCTATGGTTTTAAGGAGGTTTGCTTGGCTGTATTCTCAGAACATTCCCATTGATGTTAAAAAATGAGATTTTAAATTCTCCCTTGGATAGCGATTTAGAGTTTGACACCTCTGCTGCAAAAAGTGTGATGAAAGCGACAAGCATATCCAAGGAATCTCTAAGGTTATTCAGCCCTCCTTTTCCAAATTGTCCAAGGGATTTTCTTTCTCTTCATCCAATTTCAGCAAAAAAAAAAAAAAAAAGAATAAACAGCCTCAAGAGAATTCAGGTAAGCAGACATTTAAGAAGTGGCAAGGAGGTTCCAAAAAGAAGTTTCAACCTTTCCAAAACCAAGAACAGTCCAACAAGTCTGATAACTATTCCCAAGGATGGTCCAACAAGTCTGAATATCTATTCAAGAGACATATTGTAATCCCCTCTTACCTTGACCCGCTTTCTCTTCCAGAAAGTCTGAATATCCATTTTTCTCTTTGACAACAGATTGTTTTAGACAGATGGATTCTGAAAATCATTCATCAGGTTTATTAGAGGAAATCCATCCTTTCAGGAGGTCATTCCTCATCCTGCAGATCATATTGTTTTGTTTCCACCTGTTCTTCATTATATGCTGTCCCAAGAAGTGATAGAACTAGTTCCTCTTTCCCATGTGGGGAAGGGGGTTTATTCAAGGATGTCCCCAGTACCAAAGAAAGAAAACACTTGGACACCATTTCTCTTTCTTTCTTTCCTAAACCTGTTTGTGATAGTGCCCAAATTCAAAATGATGTCACTTCACAACCTGTTGCTTCTTCTTCTTCCTCTTTCAAGTTTCCTAGTATCACTGCTTAAAAGATGCTTATCATCACATTCCTATTCATCCTGACTTCAGGCATGTCTTAAGGTTTTATGTGTCTGGACCACATCAGTTCTCTGCCTTACCCTTTGGACTGTCCACTGCACCAACAGTGTTCACAAAGTGTCTAGCTCCAGTTATAGCTCATTGCAGGCTACAGAGTACCCACAGTTTTTTCCATATTTGGACAACTTTCTTATCTTTGCAGAATATTTTTCAAAATGTCAGGAATCTCTATCTTGGTTAAGAGAGCTCTTGCACAAGCTAAGTCTCTCTTGAGTCTGTCACACAGGATTGTGTTCCTGGGATGTCAACTAGACACCTTAGTCCAAAGAGGTTTTCTTCCACAGGAAAAATATAACTTTATTTAGATCAATCCTTTTCTAAGGTTTTCCACTCAGACTTTAGTCACTGTGAAGGAATACCTCAGGATTTTTGGGTATTATGGCATCCATGATTCATATGATACTCCTGGCAAGTCTACACATGATGAAGATACAGTGGTATTCATTCTTGTGATGGTAAGAAGAAGTTATGGCCAGTGTCAAAATGGACTACTTAAAAATGGTTGTCTAAAGCTATTACATTTGGTTATACTCACCATAATAAATCTATTCCAAGCAGGATCAAGGCCCACTCTACAAGGGCCTTGGCTTCTTCTATTGCTTTTTGGAAAGGGTTAGATTCTAGAAGTATTTTAGAAGCTGCTACTTGGCCCTCTGTACATACTTTTACAAAGCATTATAAGCTGGTCTAGTTCATGCTTTGCTAGGACCATTATTCAGGGGCTACTCCCAAATATAGTTATCAATGTAAATCTATCCATATAGCTATCACTGCAGAAGTGATCAATATGAAGAACATAGCACAGTTGTGGAAGTTGAACTTAAGCATAATAATAATTGAATGATCACTGCTGTAGTAGCTTCTCCCTAACTTCATTCCCTTGTTTTTTGGTGTTTTTCTTTTTAATGCAAGGGTGAGGATATTTATCTTTTTGTCTTTCTTAGCCTACTCTCTGCTGGCAGGAAAGCTCTGAAGGGCTTTGCACCCAAACTTGTCCTTTGGTCAAATCAGCTTGAGCTGTTTGACAGTTTGGGCATGTGGAAGGTGACGTGAAGCTTTGGAAGCTGGCCAGCTGTTTAGGATATAACCCATATAGCTAAGGCTACTGCAACAATGATCATTTGAACATCTACTGTTATGATAAGTTCAGCTTGCATAACTGTATTTTAGCTTTACCTTTTTTTTTTTTCAGGTTGCAGATAAATTCTCCTGCTATCACTACTGACATATTTACTAACACGTTGTTTTTAGTTTCTTCAAACAAGTGTTTTATCTCAGTCATATTAGTATGGGATCCGTACAGATCCCCTACGGCATTTCTGCTGAAGCAGAAATCACTGAACATATATAACCGAAAGTGCTGTTCACCGAAGCAGCACTTTCAGTTATGTATGCTGGTTGTGCCAGTCATACTACGGTGCGGTTAAGGGAGAATTCCCTTTGCCCCACTGTAGTCCGACCTCTGAGTGAGAATATAAAGGTAGGGGGGTGAGGGGGGCACAGGGGGGCTTGCCCCCTGGCATAAAAGAAGATTTAGTGTTTTTTTTTTTTTTTTGAACGGACTTTAATAAAAGCGCTTTTTCAGTGAAAGCACTTTCGTTAAAGTGTGTTCGGGTATTGTGGATTCGGACTATTGCACTTTCGTCCAATAGTCCTAGATCCATTAGTATACACATAATTAATTACTAATCTTATGCATTTTCATCTCATTATCATATCACATATCCTTACTTTCCTGGTTGTACTATTATTTCATCTAGAATTCTATTTCTTCATTTTTTACAAAAATTCCTATTCTAGAGCATGTCTCATTTCCTACTGACCAAACAATTTGCTACTCATATACTGCCTGCATTCTTTTTCTTTTTTTTATCTTCATTATATATTATATCTAGCAAGCAAAATACATCTTTTTTTTATTTTTTACACCATTTCACCACCAAATCTCTTATGTTTCTCATGATTTTAATGCTTAATGCTAAAATTCTTACATCTTTTGCCAGTTGTTTGTAAGTGTTTTACTTCCAGGTTTTGTTTTTCTTTTCCTTTTCCTAAGCCTCCCAACAGTTAATTTTTCACTATCTTGATCTTGTTCTTCTTTTGCCTCCATTTCCCCCTGTTCTTCCTCTTTACTTCATACATTTGCAAATCTGTTCTCTTCCTATATAGTAACAACATAGCTATGAATAATTATTTCTTCTCTAACTACCTCTTCATTGTTTAACCTTTCTTAATTTTCCTTTCTCTATACCACCTTGTCTTTTAACATCTTCTGTAGTAACATTTTCTGCTGTTTTTCTTCCTTCTGAATTTTCCTCTTCTTCTACTCTTTCCTTTTATAATATGGGGGATAGTCAAATCAGAAGTGTCCAAATTCTTCACATATTTTACAAACAGGTTTACAGTTTCTTTTGCTATATGTCCACTCTCCCCACATTGGCCACACCTTCATTTGCTACAGTCTTGTACTAAATGATTTTCATCCCCACAGAAATATCAAGCTTTAGGTTGGTTCAAGTATCTAACAAATTCAGTGTCCTCAACCCCTTGCACCGGTCCTGTGGCTGGCTGCTTTTCTCACCTCACGTCTGCCATTTTGGGTATTCCCTCCATACATTTAACCCCAAGAAAAATTCCTCTTTGCTAAGACCAGATGATACCCTGAACTGCCTGCTACCTAGGCACCACTGAACACTACTACAAGGACATTGCAGTTCTGCCATTTTGGGTATTCCCTCCATACATTTAACCCCAAGAAAAATTCCTCCCTGCTAAGACCAGACAACACCCTGAACTGCCTGCTACCTAGGCACCACTGAAAGCTACTACAACAAGAACATCACAGTGTATGTAGTGTTAAACTAAAACTTGTAACCTAATAAAGCAGCTATAACTATTACTCTGACCCCCGCGTGAGCGACAGCAGCCTACCACAGCCTGAATGCTATTCTTCCCCCTCTATACTTTTAGTAGCATTTTTATTTTATTTTGGAGCACACAGGCCCTTCCCTCTTGCCACTAGGTGGCAGCCTTCTCCACACCAAATGATCACACACCATATAACTGTAGTAATTCCTATACCAGAATTACAGTAATTATTTAAATCTTACTCCCCTCTTTTCCCTAGATAGACCTCCCATTTACTTTATTTGCTAAAACTCCCAGTTCTTCCCTGTATGAAAAGTGTCTAAACCACACTTATCGTTCAGTATTAACTGTAGCCCATCTTCATTCATCTTTAGGTTTCAGCTGGTGAAACTTTTTCATGAGTCCTCACTTCCTTTTGGCTCTTCCCACTCCGTTCGCCCTATGGGCTCACTCCGCTCCCCTACCCTACCCCCAATTCTCACCCACTCCCATAGCTCTATATTTATACTCAACTAACCACTCCTACTTCCTCTCTCCACCCCTTGCACCACCACCCACTTCCTTCTCCCTCCCCTACATACCATCTATCACCCCCCCTTCCTTTTAATAAGGCAATACCTACTCCTATAACTTTCTCAACACCATATATCCACCTTAGCAAACACCATACCTTTCTCAACACCATATATCCACCTTAGCAAAGCCTCAACATGCCTACAAAATATACATCCTTCTCAATTCAATTATTACTTCTCCTATCCCTAACTTACATCCAATACCTTACCCAGCCCAACACCATAACCCACACACAATTCCTTCATACAACCAACTCACTCCCCACAACACACCTGCACTCATTTATCTCAATATCACCTGGTCTTTATCCCATTAATAACCATCTATTCTTTCACTACAAACTAATCACTGCTTATAAAATCTCTACTTCCCCACTAACCTCCAAAGCCCTCACAATGCTAACAGTACACAACCTAGAAACAAAGCAATCCAAACACCACTTCAGCAAAATCCAACATCTAACAACCATACTTCTATCTGGAGATATACACCCCAACCCTAGCCCAAACTCCCCTTGCTCTACATCCAAATCCATCCCTACTAGCTCTAAATGTACAAAGCATAGCTAACAAAATTCTCAACCTACATGCCTGGCTTCTCCACAACAAACCTGACATCTTAGCTATCTCTGAAACCTGGTTAAAACCTCGTATAAAAGATTCTGAAATAATGTCACCGAACTACTCCATCATAAGAAAAGCCAGAGCACACAAAAAGGGTGATGGAGTAGCTCTACTCTACTCATCCTCCCTATCCATTACTCCCTATAATAAACCCATTCCCCACTTCACCAATGCAGAATTAATACTAGCTCTATTTCAATTAAATAAACACAAACACATATGCATAGCCTTCCTTTACATTCCCCCTGGAGACAATATCTCAGTACTGGAGGATATCCTCTCCTGGTTTTCTAGCAATATCAGTAATGAAACTATCATTCTGGGAGACACAAACATTAACCGGTCCTCCATTCAGTCCCTTACACACCCCCTAAATATCAACCTATATAATTACTCTCAGCTCATCAACTCCATTACCAGGCCCACTAAAGACTTCTCCAGTGGTAGCACCCTAGACTTGATCTTAGTCTCTCACCCCCACTACTACCCTGATAGTGGGACTCTTCCTGATTCCCTCAGTGACCACCTTCCCATCTTTACAAGGCGTCTTCCTTCTCCTTTACAAGTAACTCATGATTACATCACCATTCGCTACCTAAAAAACTTCAACCCCAAAGCCTTCTCTGACTCCCTAAAATGACTTAACTGGAACCCTCTAAAAACTCTACCCCTGGAAAATGCTGTTGCACACTTTAACGCAACTTTCCTGAAAATCCTAGACAGTCATGCCCCCATAATAACCAAAAGAATAAGAAACAAAACCGCCCCCTGGCTAACCAAAGACACACTAACTGCCATGCGCCTTAGGGACAAAGCCTGGGCACGTTACCAAAGAAACAAAACTCCCACAACCCTTATTGAGTTCAAAACACTCCTCAACAGAGTTAAAAAGCTTATTGCAGCAGACCTACAGAATTACTTCTCCTTACTTCAAAACAACCATAAAACCAATCCACAAAATTTCTGGAAAGGCATCACTACCTTCCTAAAACCCAGCACAACTGAAAACCCAAGCCATGACCCAAATGTACTAGATATACCCCCGGATTCATGAAGCTCAGTGTAAGGCCGGCATAAGGCTTGCGCCGGCCGTGCGGCATAGATGTGGAGTAGTCGCGCCATATGCATATTAATGAAGGCACGCAGCCACTACAGCCACGTGCATAGGAAACGTGCACGAGTGCAAGGGGCATATCGAAGTTGTGCAGGGAGGCGTGTCAATGTCGGCTTTCGAGGAGCAACCTAAACTGCTGAATATTATATTCCACCAGCAATAGTAATCGTACCTATCAGTGTCCGTGGAGACTGAAACGTATGCAAAGCAGAGTCCCTGCGAACAAAAAATGAAGACTCAAACACAAATGCACAGTAGGGAATAACGGGTCCCTACCCATGAACAAATGACAGGAAAACCATGTGCCTGTAGTCCAACGTAGTGTAAATAGCTATACCATGTGGAAGTGAAACATATCAGATGTTAGCACACCGCCAGTAGATACGTCCAGTCCAACGAAGAGGGTCACCAGCCAACCCATAATTTGAGGGAGGGTACATAGCTGTGCAGATGTGTCCATAACAAAATACATGAGGAGAAATGTAGATATAGGTAGTGACCGTATGTCTGAATCATATCCCACAAGCCATGTAATAGTCACATACAAAAGGTATGTCCGTATTTCACATACCAAATGGGATAGGAAATAGCATACGCATGTAAACGAAACAGAAGGAGCATATAAATGAGCCATAACAACACGGACACATGTAGGCCAAAAGGAACAGTATGGTCTGTACCATCGACCAAGATTACCACCTGTCCCACTTTGCGAGCGACAGTCCCTCTGTGGGCAGATGTGTCCTGACACAAACATGTAAAACTGGCAAATGTCCAGAGAATATAGGACATAATTCCTCCGTAGACGTCATGCAATAGTTGCATTAAACATATTTCACTGAACGTATAATACATAAATGTCATAACAAACAGAATAAGATACTGAAATGCTACAAGAATAAGCTTAGATATAGGCAAGAATTGTAAGTTCTATCTGCCGAACTGACCATGGGTATATGTCGGCCTGTAAAATATGCTGTGTTCACCGCAACTGTCACAGTAGGGTTGCCACCCTCACAAATGGCCAAAGTGGGACATGTTTGGTATAGACATCAGACTGTACAAGCCAACACATACCCATGGCCAGTATAAAGGACAGAACATAACTGTTTTGCCTACAGAAAAGCGTATTCCTGTAGTATTTTAGTTGCTTAGTCTGTTTCTCATAACAGTCAGGTATTTTAGATACAGAATTAACTGTTTAATGCAACTATCACATAAAATATAAGAAATATGTTTGTCCTAAAATCTCAGAAAATTTGCCATGTTGACAATTACATGTCAGGACACAACTGCCCAAAGAGGGACTGTCCCTCGCAAAGTGGGACAGGTGGTAACCCTATGTCACACTGTGGAAAATTGAAAAGGTGGAAACACAACCATTGATTGTGGGGAGGCAATGTCCACAACAGTCTGACATGTGTAAGAAATAGCTTGGACATAGGAAAAGGTGCCATCCTACCAATGAGTAGAACAGGCTGACAAAATCCAGAAGGCAGCTGTATAATCCGAACGTGTATGTGACACAGTCGAACGGGTAGTACCCGGATACACCAACCAAGTAATGAAAGTGAAGTAAGGGCGTGTACCTATGTACATGAGGTATAGCATGTGGACAGCAAACATGGCAGGGTAGTCCACACAACCATAAAGGTAGCCGACACATGTAGAGTAGTCAATGTGTAACTCTGGCCGTGTCATGGGCCAACAACCAAAGTAGTGCTCTATGGGGTGTGAGTAATTCGCGTGTGAGGGGTGTGTGTTTAATGGTAAGTTCCTCAAAGGCGATACTTGTGTCATATGCAGAAAAGGTGAACCGGAGGTGTATGAGGGGGCAGCGGGTGAAGTGGAAAGAAACACAACCTCATGTAGAAACAGCTGCAAGACAAGCAGACAGGCCATAGTGTAGAACACAATCCCACAAACATATGAATATGGAAATATGCGAGACAAATGTATAGATACGGCACCATCACATACCCACAGATGGGTCCTGATGGAACTGGCCATAACAAACGCAACACACCTGGATGCATAATAGCCTACCCAGCATACCCTCCACAACACACAACTTGCCACCATACCAGAACATCCACCAAATCCAGCCGTACTTGGTCCACTGGTTTGTTGCAGAAACAGCTACACACAGTGACCCCTACGCATATGTAGTAGGTATTGTCACCCTAGGCAGTGTCAGGATTGCAAATCATGTATCCCCTGCAGGTAAAACCCCCCGCACATTTTTGTGAAGCCACAAAAATTTTCGTTATCTAACTTGTTTTCGTCTTGACCAATTTTTGGGATATCCCTCACAGGATGACCGACTTGTGTAAATAGTAGAATGGGTATGACGACATGATGTCCAATCCAGTAGATATCTGGACACAAGTCAGAACGTGCAGTGAAAGTCCATGACACTGTCCAGCTCTAAGTGGGCATGCATAACCTACCACCCAGGATAAAATGCCTTCCCGTGACGCATGTGTCCAGACACGAATAGAAGGGAGAATATAATGCACACATTTGCAAAGTGGAAAACGGCATGAGGGCGAGGAAGACACTACGTAAACAGGTCAACCCTGATCAAGTGTGAGGGACACTGACTGTGTGCAGTCATGACTGACCATACCTGTCAACCTGTGTGAGCAAGATATCTGGACAGAGCCGTGAATATAAGTGAGACAAAGGTCCAAACTCAGGGACAATCTGTAAACATATCTCTTAGAAACATAGAATTTGATAGAATAACAGTTTGCACATTGGCATTAATGTCTGGAGTATGAAGTCTGAAACCCAACTGTCTTTCAGCACGTTCCGACTGCAGTCTTTAATGCTGAGCTACTGCTGTGCCAGAACACAACAGCGTATTACAGAGGTCCGTGCCATACCACTCAACTGTCCGGATATTCGCAGAATGACTAGGGTCACCACCTGTCCCACTTTGCGAGTAACAATCCCTCTGTAGGCAGTTGTCTCCTGTGGAAAAAATCAAGACATAGCAAATGTCCTGAGAGTTTATTTCCTAATTTACTTTAATAGACGCATAAAACGATTATTTTATATATGAATCCTCAATATGTTATGTGAAGTAGCATAAGCAATTCAAATGTTACTAGAATAAGCTATTATATGTACAAAAAAGGTTAAAGTTCAGTACTATGCACGGCTGTAGGTATGTTTTGTCATGGAAAATCTGACATCTCTACAGAACATGTCCCACTTTGGGCAGTCAAAAAGGTGGCAACCCTAAGAATGACCACAGGTTCGCCCCATAGTGTTGGTGTGTGCCTCCGACAATCTGCACCAGTGTGGCAAATAGCTGAGGATTGACGTCAGTAAATAATGAGAAATATCCTGAGTATAAGACTCCACAACCTGGAGAAAAGTCATGCTAATGCAAGACCTAGCATTCTATAAACGTTGTAAGCTTGTAAGAGCAATCGTTAAAATGTGTCCCTAATTGTCCTCCCATCGTGTAGGTTTTGTGCAGGTTCAGTGCTCTAAGAGGTTGAGAGGTATGGTCTGTACATATTTACAGGAACAGCCCTTCACACTTGTGTAATGTACAACCGCATACCTGTAGTCACTTCATGTCCAAAAATAATAATCCCCGTATGACTGTATACAGGTAATAGTCAAATGTGAATAGGAACACCCCTCACCGTGGAGTATGGACTGTAACAAACCCACCCATAATATGTAATGCCAACAGAATTAGCTGCTGACAGGTGCCCAAACACCTGTGTCTATAAACACAGGTAAAACTTCAAAATAGGGAGATAAGCCCTGTCCATATGCTTCGTCTGACATTTGACCTCGGCCAGGGAAGTTCCGTTCACCAGGTGGACAAGCCTAAACCCAGATCACTACATGAACACCCTGACAATCAAAGACCTGTATGTGGCTGGACTATATGCCTTGGTGTTCTGCATACCCTCGGAGTGATTAACAATGCAGCCGGAGTCCACAGCAGTAGGCAATAGGGAATGTGTAATATGTAGTACCACCTTTTTCCCAGCAGGAGAATGGATGCCTGTGTCGTAGGTGAAGCGGTGAGGCGTACGTTGATGTAGCTAAGTACTATGGGTATGCATATCAATGAGGGAGAACACCAATAGAATAGTGGTTCCGGTATCCGGCCAACGTGAATGCAGTCCCGGTTGACCTACGACCACTGCACATATAACTTGAAAGTGTAATTAAAGCCTTCGTGCAGTACACACATTTAAATATGTAAAGGTGAACGTGTGTTTCGCAGTAGTCCGTAAACTGGAATACAGATATGTAACTGTTACGGTCAGAATTATGAAAGTTCACGGAAGCACAATTATCTATGAAACATATGTAACCCACAATAAGGATATGCAAGTGCGCCTGCGCGTGTGTAATCCGCTCACAGAATAGAAAATGAATGGTGTTTTCCCCACGTTCCATGTACATGGCTCATACCTGTTAAACCCGTAAAGTACGAAACCGGACAAAGCCATGACAACAACTGGTACAAATAGGGACAATCCCCAGATATTGCCCTAACAAACATAGAAAGAGGATAGAATAACAGGTGTGTCACTAGCATGGATTCTCTGAAGGGTATGAAGTCGTAACCTGAAATGTTTGTCATTATTTACCAACGTCGGTCTTTAATGATATGCCACTAACTTTCCAGATAGACACAAGGTTATGAAAAATGGAGCAATGATAAGAGGCAAACAGCTGTACAAGCAGCGGAAATCTGTACAGTTGAAAGGTATGATATGGAGATATATATACACATATATCCACAGACATAATCCAAAGCAAATTACGAGATGAGGAATGTACAGACATATGTATATATATCTATACACACACGATACATGAATAGATATATACACAACAAACATATGTCCCTGTACATATAACACATGTACATAAATAGGTCACGGTATAGCTAATATGGATAGACACACAGACATACATGAAAGGAGAATACACTGATGGTTTCCAAACCATTTCCCAGAAAGTACCAGTGTGACAGGGCCTGCAAGTTCTACACGTTAAACATGAATATAGGTGTCCTTTGCAGGACCCCAAAAATTGATCCGTATGAAGTGTGAACCGTCATTGATGCTAAAGACGTCACAGCTGCAACTACAATATAGCTGTACATGCAACAGTAGCAGGTGCAAGGGTAATAACACATGGGTCGATTGAATGTATGACGTACGAGCTGATATCCGCAGAGTGGGGAGTGCTCGTAAGTGTCCTCACACTTTATTATCGCTCACATTAAACATGTCTAATGGGTACTGTGGAGGTGTGTCAGGTATGGGAATCATGGGTATGCAGAATTGGGACAAGGTGCTGGTTGGCACAGATCTATTAGGTACGCCCCATGGGAGTGATCAATATACCTGTGTGGGTATAGCACACGCCTATATTCACCAAAAAGGTGCAACCCACTCACTGGATATTGTGTAAACCATTGGGGGAAGACATAGGGACCTATATCAGTGTCATGTAGGCGATTATCATGGATGGACACTCATCCGACCAAGATGGTAACCATACCTGCCAGAATGTCAGAATAAGACAGCTGGACTAAGGCATAGTACACGACAGACAAATAGGGACTATATTAAATATACCTCAGACAAAGTCAGACCGTTGATAGAATAATTGCGTAGTCAGGAATACGAATGTTATGAGAGTTAGTAATCATGAAATAGAAATGTCAGTCATGATTACCTAACCGCACAATCCGTCATGGCTTGCCAGCAATCTATCAGAAAGGCACATTATCATGACAAATGTAACAGAATCATAGGTCAAACCCCAGGGCGTATACCCATAATGTGTACAGGTGAGAGGTATGAAGGTAACCCGTCCAAATGAAATGTACAGAACTAGTGATACTAGTTGGACAGATGAGAAGAAATACGTCAGGACAAATGACAAAACATGTACAACTCATAAGCATGTTTGTCCACAAATGTGAATTACAACGTATGGCCTGTGAAAGTCAATGTGGAAGGTTAATAGACTCAAACGACATGTGTCCCTCAGGGTGTCATGCAGTGTCACCGATACAGTGTCCAGTCCACCATACTCGTACGTGAGCTCTGCCACTGACAGAAAGCGCAAATACCGGCCTACACAAAAGGTACATGATGGAATACGTAGTGTGGATAAGCACCTGTTGGCCTGTGTGAGGAATATAACCCAGTGGGTGGGTGTGTTCAGCAATAAGAATGTAATGGTAACTGGCCTGTGATGGTGCCATGTATTGTGTGTATTGGCGTAACTGTACGAATGTGCAGATGTATGCCTCATATGTGTGGTGTGTTCCTCTCACAATCTGTACCTGCATACCTCTCAACTGTACAGATTTTTGCAGAATGTCCAGATTTTTGCCTCATATATTTGGTACAGCCTTCATAAAATTGTGGTTTTCTGGAAAATTAGTGCAAATCATTAAAGACTGCAGTTAGAAAATAATGAGAGACATTTGAGTTTCAGACTTCATACCCTTCAGAAAATTCACGCTAATGCAAAACCTGTTATTCTATCAACTTTTTAAGTTTGTAAGAGCAATATTTAAGACTTGGCCCTACTTTTGGGCTATTGCCCCACTTTTAGTTATGTCTTTGTCCAGATTTCCTGCTGTCGGAGGTTGAGAGGTATGTGTACCTGTCTGCCAAATACCTGAGAACTGACGTCATTAAATAATGATAAACATATGTGTTTAAGACCCCAAATCCCTCAGAAAGGGCATACTAATGCAAAACCTATAATACTGCCAACTGTCTACGTTTGTAAGAGCAATATGTAGAATCTGCCCCTATCTGTCCCCCCATCATGTTAGGCTTTGTACAGATGTTTTGCACTAGGAGGTTGATAGGTATGATCAGAAACAGATACATGTCTAAGGAAACAGCATTATCGACCGCAAGATAATGCAAAAGGTATGAAAAGCGCTGCAGTAGGAAGTTCATCCGCAGGTATGTGCTGACATGTCAAATGACACAGCAGTCTACAGGAAGTACCTATAGGGTGTCACCTTTACCAATGATGACAGTGGGACATACCCACAGCCATGCATACACCACAAATAGACATAGCACACAGCAAAGCCTAGGCCATGATACACGACGCCTTCGGCGTTTATGGATTGAGTGAGAGTACAGCAAGGAAAGATGACTGCCAGGCTATTCAGCAAACACCCGCAGGGGCATGCAAGACCGCCCGTAACACGAACATTGCACGGACAATGTTGGGATTTGCAACATACCCCATTTGTATGTGTAAGCTATGCAAATGATGTAATTATAGGGTTGCCACATTTCCAAATGGCCAAAGTGGGACATTTGTGCTACAAACATCAGATTTTGCAGGGCAAAACATACCCATGGCCAGTAAAAAGGACAGAACTTCAGTTGTTTGCCTGAATAAAAGTTTATTCTTGTATAATTTTTGTTCCTTATTCTGTTTCGTATAACATTTAGGGGTTTCAGATACAGAATAACTGTTTTATGCAACTATTACATACAATATAGAAAATACTTTTGTCCTAAAATCTCAGGACATTTGCCATTTTCTCACAATATTTTGCAGGACACAACTGCCCAAAGAGGGACTGCCCCTCACAAAGTGGGACAGGTGGTAACCCTACATAACTACGCGATACATGAAACAGTAAGCTGTCCGTGCAAGAGCAGAGTTATGTGCAGAAATGTACCCGGATGTTATGCGACTAACGTTGCTAAACGGAGCAATGACAGCTGCAAATACAGTATGAATACAGTCGAAGAAGCATGCCAATGTCCAAGTCCAAGGCCAGTGGTGGCTTTGTCCATTGGATATCAATGAACCAGTAGATGTCCTCCCCTGATCCCTGGTGTGGAAGCGTAGCGCAGCACCACGAGAACGAGCTGCACTTCAACACAAGACATATGGATAATATGCATACAAAATGTAGGTTTAGTTAGATGTTAGTACGCCATGCAGATGAATGGCAAGCCGGAGACAACATGGCTACTGCGTACAGGTACCTATGTGTGGAAGCACTCTGTCAGTGATGTAACGAAGCATTTGTAGGCAATGTGAGGCAAGTGAGGCTGAGGATAGTGAATCACAACATGTCATGCCATATGGGCCAAGCCTCTACAGTGTAGTGTAGGTTAAGGGGACTATTAGAGTACAAGATAGGTGACAACAGGAGTGTGTATGTACAAAACACTGTAACCTCACTGGAGCAGTGTCACATGTGTGCTGTCAGTACTCAGTGGAAGAGGAGTGTCATGAGCTATCCCAGGGAATATCAGGAGACTGATGGCGTACGCCATGGATACCACCGATGTGACCTGCAAACCTGCCCACAGTGTGTCTGCACCCGTGCGCGCCAGTAAGCCCGAGTAAGTATGTGTACGCGCGTGTTAGTCCGTGTGCATGTGTGGAAGAACGAGTAAGCTAGTGTACGAATGGTGAAGCCCGTGTAATGTTGTGTATGCATTTGTAAGCAGGTATACATGTGTACTACACATATCACACACGTACTGCACACACAGACACACATGCTGCCAATACTGCACACATCAGTGAAATGGCACATGGATGGAGACTACATCATCAGAGGTAACAGTGCTGTAAACTATGCTACAGTGATGGTCATAGCTGCAATGCATCATGCCTGCTGAAGTACACCTGGAAGTAACACACTGTGTGTTAACAGCATGCTAACATCAATACAGTGGAATAAAGCCACTGTGTGTAGCAGCACCAGGTTAGTTAGATCCTGCATCGATGTTACACTTCACAGGTGGTGGCACAGGTGACATCATATGCAAAGGGTGTGGTGTTAACATGTCCAGAGCTGTCATAGAGCCATCCAATGTACACGTAGGTGTGTGTGTGTGAGGGACAATGGTTATTGCATGGCCCTATGGTGGTGCAATGGGTGTGTGTATGTGATAGCCGTAGCTGTTTATGGTAAGCGTGTGTATCTGCATATACACAGGTACAGCATGTGTCAGCCATATACAGGAGGTTGTGGGACAGTCACAGACCGTACCTGCCAGGCTGTAGAGATCCCCATTGCTGGCCATGGACACCCCTCCATGCATCCAACACAACCCAGTCCTGCACCTGTCAATGTCTACACATACAGTCCTGGGATCTGTACCACAACCTGTGGATAAATGTGTCTCTGTAATGTTAACCTGGGGTGCATAGATTTGACAGTTACTACAGACAGATATGAGCCATACTCACACTCCAATGTAATAACCACCGCTGACTGTTTCCGAGATCTGCATATGACCACTCAAAGGTGCTGCACTAACATTGTTTCCAATGTCCGTGTAATACCCAGCAACACAATAACCGGTCACTACACATGTATAACCCACGATCACTACAGCACACAGTATGTGCACTATCACAGAGCCATAGCTGATGTACATACATCCAAGGTGTTCATGTACAGACAATGCAGCACAGTCAAGAGTGATAATCCCAACATACATATCTATATACAATATAAAATATATATATATATATATATATATATATATATATATATAAATATAGCTATATACATACATCTCTCTCTCTCTCTATATATATATATATATATATATATATATCTATATCTATATATATATATATATATATATATATATATATATATATATGTAGATAGATACATACACACACACACACACACACACACACACACACACACACACACACACACACACACACACACACACACACACACACACACACACACACACACACACACACGTGGCAGGGTTGGGAGCAGAACATAAACATAAGCACTGTACCACACAACAGCATTACGCAGTTACAAAACACGCTACCGTGATCAGTGGATGACATGATTCATGCAGGCACACGTCTAGCCTGCAGACAGCAGCATCAAAGGCAAAGACGCCGCACGGATGTTATGGAGAGTGAATACTGTCATAGCAATGTACTGTTGTCATGCAGCTGGAAACACACACACACACACACACACACACACACACACACACACACACACACACACACACACACACACACACACACTTGGCAGGGCTGGGAGCTGAACATACACCTAACTACCCTAACACACTACAGCATGACGCATTTACAGAATGCGCTACCGTGATTACTGAACACAGCACTCCCAGAGGCATACTTCTAGGTGGGTGGCATCATCCTCAAAGGCAAAGACATCGGTAGCAAACTGCTGTGGTGTGTGGCGTCTAAAAGCAAGACTGAGTCCCCAGGTGGATGGGAGCATGTGCGCAAACACGCACACACACACACACATACACACACACACACACACACACACACACACACACACACACACACACACAAAACTTGGCAGGGCTGGGAGTCGAACATACACCTAACTATCCTAACACACTACAGCATGACGCATTTACAGAATGCGCTACCGAGATTACTGAACACAGCACTCCCACAGGCATACTTCTAGGTGGGTGACATCATCCACAAAGGCAAAGACGTCAGTAGCAAACTGCTGTGGTGTGCGGCGTCTAAAAGCAAGACTGAGTCCCCAGGAGGATGGGAGCATGCGCGCAAACACACACATACACACACACACACACACACACACACACACACACACACACACACACACTTGGCAGGGCTGGGAGCCGAACATGCACCTAACTACCCTAACACACTACAGCATGATGCATTTACAGAATGCGCTACTGAGATTACTGAACACAGCACTCCCAGAGGCATACTTCTAGGTGGGTGACATCATCCGCAAAGGCAAAGACGTCGGTAGCAAACTGCTGTGGTGTGCGGCTTCTAAAAGCAAGACTGAGTCCCCAGGTGGATGGGAGCATGCATGCAAACACACACACACACACACACACACACACACACACACACACACACACACACACACACTTGGTAGGGCTGGGAGTCGAACATACACCTAACTTCCCTAACACACTACAGCATGACGCATTTACAGAATGTGCTACCGAGATTACTGAACACAGTACTCCCAGAGGCATACTTCTAGGTGGGTGACATCATCCGCAAAGGCAAGGATGCCGATAGGGAATGTATAGAGAGTGAGCAGTCTGAAAGCATATTACTGTCCCAAGGTAGACGTAGACAAACACACGGCAGTGGTGTGATCTCTGCAACCAAATATCTACGGAGCACTACAACAACACTACATACATACGGGACACGCCACAGACAGTACACTCTTCAAGACAGCAACCAGTGTATTCAATGTAGGCATCCATCGTGACATTGAAAATGGACATCTGTTGCCTGGATGACCACCGTCGCTATACAGGATGTCAATGGCCATGCCCACACGCTTAGTATCACACGTCTGTTTGGAAAGTACTGTGTGTCCATCTACACAACAGCATACTGGGCATGCTCACACACTTAGCAGTTGCAAAGGGCCATCTTGCATGCATGCACACGGATTCTAAACACGGAAGGGCACAGTTTGGAATGTACTGTGTGTCCATCTACACAATGACATACTGGGCATGCTCACACACTTAGCAGTTGCAAAGGGCCGTCTTGCATGCACACGAATTCTAAACACGGAAGTGCGCAGTTTGGAATGTACTGTGTGTCCATCTACACAATGGCATACTGGGCATGCTCACACACTTAGCAGTTGCAAAGGGCCGTCTTACATGCATGCACACGGATTCTAAACACAGAAGGGCGCAGTTTGGAATGTACTGTGTGTCCATCTACACAATGCCGTACTGGGCATGCTCACACACTTAGCAGTTGCAAAGGGCCGTCTTGCATGCACATGGATTCTAAACATGGAAAGGCGCAGTTTGGAATGTACTGTGTATCCATCTACACAACGGCGTACTGGGAGTTGCAAAGGGCTGTCTTGCATACACACGGATCCTAAACACGGAAGGGCGCAGTTTGGAATGTACTGTGTGTCCATCTACACAATGGCGTACTGGGCATGCTCACACACTTAGCAGTTGCAAAGGGCTGTCTGGCATGCACACGGATTCTAAACACTGAAGGGCACAGTATGGTATTACTGTCCCCCGCGTACATAAAGGCCACTCACATGTATTGACCAGTACACACTCAGGAGCTATCACAGATGTCTCAGGTGCATATCACAGAGGTACACACCACAATCTACAATGTAGCCCTCTGACATCACCATGTCATTGGACCAGCAATACACAGCCATACATTAACACAACACTGTGTGATTCATGACCAGTGCACTGTACATAGGTCTACAGCAACTGTGCAGACTACACATGTACCGACAGGGTTCCATCCTGTGTTATGCATTGCAATGATACCACTGTACATAACCAGGTCAGCTCTACACATAGCAGGGGCCCTGGGTCTTACACAGCTGTGACAGATGAATGTCGCTGTACACCAATGAACACACATGTTAGGCTATGTCATACATGTAATTGCAGTGGATATGTGCATGGACCACACACATGACACATATGTGCATAGCATAGCTTTTGCTGTCCTCCGTGCAGACAAGTGGCTACAGCATTCATAAGCACGCAAATGGAAGGTGGGTCCATGGCTGTTGACTGCTAACAGTACATGAGGCAGCAATGTTGACCGAGGACACATTCTCTCTGTACTAGTTACCCATGACACCCATCATATCATTTAACAGTCCATGTGTTATGTATGTCAACACACATGTCCACCAATTGCAATGCATACAAACATGGCTACATGACAGGCATGTAGGGCCAACACACATGTACAATCCGTAGTGTGCATGCAGCTACCATGCATGTGCAGTAGCTGATGTAAGTAACTAATCTGTGCCTAACTACAACATGCAGTTGCAATGCAGCCCCATCATTGACACCTGTATATGGTGACATACTGACAGTACGGTAGAATGTACAGCAGGTATGGATGGATGTGTGTACATAAAGTGGTGATCCACCTGTGTAGATGGATGTTTGCCGGGGACGGCTCACAGGTGTGTCACACGCCATCCTACCATTACATGTGCAAACAATACGCTATATTATCGTTACTTGACGGTGGAGACATAAAACCTACACAGTGGTCAGGTGTCACCAACAGTACGTCACTTGACACCTGTAACACTTACATCCTCCTGTGTGCATATAGCAGCACAATTGCCGAAGGTAGCGTTGGTACACATAATGCGGCCAATACTGCTGCATGTCTGTCAGACGTATCATCATATAGCAGGTGTATCATTCACAGTACTGCCATGTGTGTTTGCTTGTGTGACCATATATGCCACATATGGTGGGGAATACATCCCAATTGTTACACACCCCTGTACACTGTTGTAGAGATCTGTACATACTGCAGTGTGGAAAGCATGATGTAGGCAGGTGTGGTGTGCATATCACACACATCAGCTATCCATATGTGTATGACATTTGTGGTCTCCACAGTGTGTGTGTGTGTATGTAGGTATGTATGGCTGTCTGGTGCATGGAGTGAGGGTGTATGCTACCATACAGAACACACAGGATCCCTAACCCCTCACGGTGATGCAGTCCACTACCCTGTTGATGCCATTGGTCTCAGCCACACTGGCTACCTGTACATGTTCTTTCTCTGTGTCACGTTGTGTGGGTTCACAGTACTGTGACGGTGATGACCACATAGGCAAGGGTCCTCACCTCAACACTATGGGGTGTGAGTTATAGTGTTGTTGACCCCGTGAGTGTGGACATGTTCCTGTAATGTGACAGGGTATTACTGCTACACAGTGAGGCCTCATGCTATCAAGTGGCCTCTAACATTATCATTGGCCAGACCGCTGTGTACAACCCCTGCACCATGTCAACATACCTGTGATGTGACCTGGTATGGATGTCATGTCTCTAGCCACTGTAGCCTAAACTGCCCACATGCTTCTGGATCAGTATATGTGTGGACACCTGTGTTATGTTAGACTTTCCAACAGTCAGGCTGAGGCTACGTATAGCATGCTGATATTGCCATATGTGCCTGTGAATACTCCACAGTTACACATGGGAGACTGCAAACAGTGCTACCTGTAGGCACATGCAAGTAGACCATAAGGAGGGAACCAGGGCATCATTACCAACATGCTGTTACTGTTGTTGCCAAGACACATACGGTGAACATATAACAATGCATGCTAAACCTGTACTACATGTTATGTCTGGTGTGTGTCAACAGTACACAACTAATGTAATATACACATCTCTCACTATTCACACACAACTAATGTAATATACACTTCTCACTATTCTTACACAACTAATGTAATATACACTTCTCACTATTCTGTTCACCCTGTGCATCAGACCATTTGAGCATGTCCCTGCACCAATGGTGTGGATGACAGGGATACGGCACAGGCTTCATCATATGCACAGGGTGATAATGTTTGCCAGGGGCATAGGCTGCACCAATGGATGACATCTTGAGTGTGGGTAATGGCCAGTGATATGATTGGACATGTCTGTTCAGTATGCATGTGGGTGCTGTGGTGCCCTACAGATGTCTTTGCTGTGTGCGTGTATGTGTGCACACAGTTCTGCCTTTTGTGAGGCCAACACAGGGTATTATTGACAGCTCCAGATTGTACAGACCAGTTTGTACAGCTCACTGTGTCCAGCCACGTGACCTGTGCCTGCCAGGGGTTACACGGACACTACCAGGCGGAGGTACAGCTTGGCTACTGTCCGACAACACATGTCTACTGGAACCGTGTCCCTGCTGGGAATGTCCAGGGCCACGTCCACATGGCCTGCTGTGTCCTGGTGTGGACAGCGCAGCACCAGCTGCATTGCTGCTGCTACCAGCACTATGGGAGCGGGCATGTGAGGTGGCATGCTCACGTTGACCTGCACTAGGTGGTGTAGCTGGCCTACGTCCACGTGGCCTATGCCTCACTCCTACCAGATGTTCCAGCACAGACAGCTCACGCTCACGGATTGCCATGCCTCGGTCAAGGATTCCAACCATGTCACCCAATCACCTGTCCAGAACATCAGCAATCTGCTGTTGAGCATTTGCCAATGCCTGGATGTTGTCATTTAGGATGCGGATAGCAGCCCTCTGCAGCCTCTGCCCTTCTCTGTTCTGCCATTCAGCATGTGCCTGTGCCACCATTACAGTCTGGAACATGCATCTGGTGATACCAGCTGCTGCGCTCTGTCCTGCAGGTGCATGTCTGCTAGAGTTCCTCCTACGAGCAGCACCAGCCACATGCCTGTGTGGCACATCTGCAGTCATTACACTGACACCATGGTGTGTAGACACACCTTCTGTAGCCACCACACATTCCTGTTCCACGCTAACAGATGCTGACTGTCCTTCCTCTATGGCCTCTGGTGATGCGGTATGTGTTGGCAGCAGAACTGTGTGTGGGGAAGAGGGGGACATAGCTGGGATGGCAACCATTGGCACAGATTCAGCTCCTGACAACCCTGCCTGTACCTCACTCATATGTTCATCACTGCTAGTATCTGTGGGGACACTACCATCAGATGGACCGCAGGAGGGTAACGCACCTACATCACCTGTGAATGCAAAGAAAGACTCAAAATTACAATAGACACACAGACACACACACACAGACGCACAGACACACACACACACACACACACACACACACACACACACACACACACACACACACACACACACAGACACACCATGCATGTGATTTGACAGATGGTATGCAGCATGTGTGTGATACGGCAGAGGGCATGCAGCTCAGAGATTAATAGTGTTAGTAAGCATATCTCCCTGGGGTGCACACTACAGCAAGCAGGTGTCATATCAGTAGCCATGCAGTTCACACAATCATGGTAGTATGCATGCATCCCCGTGATACACCATGTGGATCAGAACAGGATAACAGTACACATGGCTGACGTGACCTTGACATGTAATCTGCTGACATGTGCATTAACATGCATACATGTCTGACACAATGGTGTCCTGACACATGTACAGCATCGTAATGGGCATCACATTGTGGTGTTGTCTGTATGCCCTACAGATAGAATACATGTTTAGCAAATGTGCATGAGCATGGAAGGGTAGTGTGAGCCGTCTACATTGCTATACAGTGTGAAGTACAGACACTGTGCCATTGTATGGCATCATGAGGCATCTATATTGCTGTACAATGCATAATATGTACACATTGCATAGCCATAACTGCATGCATACCCATGACATAACTGTGGATTGTGACCCACGATGCTGAGGTGTATACACACCAAACCATGCTGTGTCAAGTGACAGGTCAGTGGAGGACCTACAGATGACAACCCTGCACAACAACTAGGGGGTCTTAGCTGCCTGGCAACCATGTCCACACATAGTGGGCATGTCAATTCACCATTTCCTACATGACATTGATGTACCACACACACGAGGTGCACAGCTAACGGTGATGTCCTACAGCAGCAAGGGAAATGTACAGTATCTGTGGCCTTATGTGGTGTCAATGTCTGTGGAAGCTGTACAGGTGACTACTGTCATGCTGTGACACAGTCGTGATGCTCAACAGATCTTATATGGTAGACGTCAGTGACACCTCCACTAGCTGTACACAGGCTTTTAGGATGTCCAGTGTACCAGATCAACTGTATAATCAGTCAACTAGGGCTATAATTGGACCATGTGTGGACAATGTGCAACAGGGTGTGTACACATCATATCTACTGTGCGGCTACATGTCTCTGGTCATCCCCCCTGGCCATGTGTGCACATGTGTTGACCAAATGTGTGTGATGGCCATCTCACATGTCTGTGTTGTCCCATATGACATACACCCATAGATGTCAGATATGTCACCATCCACAGGGCTATGCAGACAACGGGTTGTATGTTTGGTATGTGGGGTATGGGTCATGGGACAGTGTGACAATATTGCAGCCAGAACACTACATGTCTGGGACATGTCAGATGGCACATCACAATGTGTGCACCCAATGCAGGGGCATATAACATAATGGTGACACCTGTGGGCTGCCCATATCACAGCTCACTGTGTGGTACTGTTTGCATACCACACATGTTGTTCCACAGCATACTACATATGCCTCCATTGTAGAACACCTCCACTGTTGTATGCACAGCTGACCACACATGTAGCAATGACAACTACTGTGGTTTCAAGTTGGTGTATCATTTCATTTGTATATATTGCACATGGGTGGCCTGTGTGAATGATGGGTGATGCGACCTGTATATCGTGACTGGAACAAACATCAAGTGTACAACTGTTAACTGGCCACATGGCAAATAGATCTATGCTTTAACATGCCTGATACTGATGACAGTCTCACCTGCAACGGACTCATGTCTGTGCGGCATGCCAGAGGTACCTGTATAGGGGTGACACAGCAGTATGAACATTATCCCTGACTGTCTGACAGCCACAGGGTGCACTGTGCATGTTAACACATTCACCTCTATAATAGCATATAGTATGCACATGTGTGCATACACAGGGTAGCATCCTGTAGTATGCAGCATGTGTGTCCACATACCTTGCATATGTTGTTACTTTACAAAATGTACAGTGACACATGCAACTAAATGGGATATAATAGCCATATGTGCAGTAATGACTTACCAGGCAACTCCAGGCTCATTGGTTGGCAGATACCCACCTCCACGATGGCAGCTAGTGTGTGTGGATGCTGTTCTGAGGGTGTCCCCAGACTGGCCAGTAGTTCCTCGGTGTGAGTGAGTGGGGGCTGGGTTGGTGGCCCACCACCTGTTTCACCTTGTTCCCTGGTGATTGCAGTGGCATGCTGTTTTGCATGTCGTATCAAGTATGTGCAGTGTCTGCGCACCTGCTGGTAGGTGCGGTTATGGCCACCCACATCGTTCACCCTCCTGCGTAGATCCTGCCATAGGTTGTCCCGCTGCTTGGCATGCTGTGGCACATGGCTGAACAACACCTCGTAGTTCTCATGGAGGTACGGGATGAGGACATCATCTTCCTGGCGGCTGTACGCTGGAAGGCGTGTACGAGGCATTATCTGTAAGACATAATGATGGTGACAGGTCACAGTTTCAGAGATGTACAGAGATTCTGCTGCACATACATTTCTATGACATCTAGTACATCTGCACAGTAATCTTTGCAAATCATCATGACACTGACATGACTGACGTGTTTGTGTCACACACATGTAACACCCGTTATGCATTGGATATCATCACCATATATGTGTGTCACCTCATTACAGTGTTCATACTCCATGTGAATGCTGTCTTGATGTGGGCACGTCTATTTGCTTGCACTGGTGTTCTTACCTATCTGCACATGCCTGGTGTCACACACATGTAACACCCGTTATGCATTGGATATCATCACCATATATGTGTGTCACCTCATTACAGTGTTCATACTCCATGTGAATGCTGTCTTGATGTGGGCATGTCTATTTGCTTGCACTGGTGTTCTTACCTATCTGCACATGCCTGGATGTGTCCACGGTACTGCTGTTGACCTTGATGCTGTGTATATGTCACATATCAACACAGACACAGCCTTAATGGATTTGAGCAGTGACAATGCACACATATGCATGGACACCTGTACATGTATGTGTTTTGCCATATACATCTACACAGCACTGTACAGCTGTTCAACATCCTGCCACGGATCACCTGTGTTGCACATGTGATAGACATGGGACAATGGCTAGTCAGATGTCATTCGCAGGGATGGTTATCAACCATAGCATGTACGGGCAAGGTTTCCCAGCTGTAACAGACAGCCAGTATGCCACCGCGGGGTGCATCAGTGCCGCATTACTGATCCGGACAGTTGATACTACATCTACCATGCGGCCATCACACCATGTATGACTGGGATGACATGTGCAGCTTTGATGGACAGGGTTGCATGGTTTGGCGGGAGTATGTCACATGTATGGCACAGGGATTTGTCCAGCATGTGGCGATCCTAGTATTAGGACGGTGGCTGTCCATGACGTATGTCTTACAGATCAGGATATGGACATGTAGCATGTCCGCCATCATGCTGTAGCAAATGTCTTTATGCAAGGTAGACAGCATGCTGCATAGTGGAGGTGAGGATTGTGAAGGCTGGTATCGCCCATCCACGCATGGCCATTACCCCTTAAAGGTGGTATGTGATCCAATATTGGTCACCCCAGTGCTGTATATGCCTGTCCAATGATCTCCATACTCATGGATGGCACCCTGTCATGACATGGGTACCTTGTATGACTACCCAAGGGGCCTGGAGATGTCACCAAGGCAGGGAGGTGTACTGCACAGGACCATCCCTTAAGCAGTGTCCATAATGTTGACCACAGCCTAGGTGGTAGTTAATGGGTACAGGGATGTTCACCTAGCGGTGACAATGCTGATATCATCCATCAAAATGTGCACATAAGTCACACACCTCACCCACACAGCCCATTCTGTATGTTGTTCACAACACTGACACAGCTATTCCTCATAGGTCATGGCCATTCACATCCTTACATACACAGATGCCTAACATTTGTCTGTGTGGTATGGGCTACAATGAGGGTGGAGTACAACACATTAACCCTGTTCTACTGTAGCTGGCACTGGTGTGATATGCACATGTCACTCTGGCACCTTTTGTAGTTGTGAGTCTGTCAACAGGCCACTGGTAGAACACTCCTGTGACATACAAAGGTATTTGTAATCAAACATCCGTACTGTCTTGTACATCTGTACTGCTAACAGCTACAGTGATAATGGTTCATGGACATGCACACCATACTCAGCAGGGTTATAATGCGGTGCCACCCATTATGACTATCGTCACCACTTGTGGGTTGATATTATCCAACACCCTATCTGTATTGTATGGTCATGCTAGGCACTTGTTCAGAACTTGAGCATGTCATGAGTTACTGATTAATACAGCACCCATTACACACCATTTCTCACAGGTACACTGGCTGTCCTAAAATTTCCAGCTTGCTTATGGTACAACAGCTGTTGTACACATGTAACACACATATCCTGTGAGACATGGTTGTATATACAGGCATGTCCGACTGTCACGTACCAGTGCTATTGCCTGTCTATATGATGGATATGTCATACATGTGGCAATAGAGCAATTGTCTCATGTACACATAAAATGCTCACCTCCCAACATACGACAGTACAGCCTGTGGGGGATGCACTTATGCAGCCCTGCTGGGGGTAATGCTGTCACCAACCCTGGCTGCACCTGACAGTCATGTGGGGATGTGTAACATTCGGAACACACCCCACTCATCACATAGTCTCACATGATCTCCACCACAGGCCACACATACAAGGACAACTTGTGCAGTACCTCTCCATACTCTGTGTAGGCACCAGAGGCATCCCCCATCATGGAACACAACATCACCAACTTATAGCCCACAGACTCATGTGTGCCCATCACATACAGCCAATAGGGTGTTATAACATACACAACACACCAGTCATAGATGAGTCTGTAGGCGGTCACACTGCAGCTCCACACAGCAGGCTACACAAGGCGATAGTAGCTTACATCTTGCTGTCGGGTAACTGGTTCTGCAACATAACCTATGCACCCATGCCACACCTCACCAGGTATGATGCGACTGTCATTCTCCATTTTAGTGTGACTGCCCTGAGATGCCACTTCACAGACTACGTGTGCAGGGACATGCAATAGCTCACCAGTGTTGTAGCCCTGAAAGTGTGGGCCTAGCCCTGGGGAGCATTATGCATTCATCTGGACCCGATACCACTGTACAGTGACTGACTGTGTCACTTCAGCAGTTGCCTGTGCTTCTGCTGTCATTCCACAGGCATCTGGTATCTGTCCACTTTGACTGACCTGGTCAAACACAATGCTTTGGCACAGATGACCTGCACCTGTCAGCCCTGGGAGTACAGATCACATGTAAAGCTCTTGCTGCTTCTATATTGCCTGTCTTGCACAGTTTTCAATAACAGTCACTGGCAGAATGGGAACTGGCAAGCAGGACATGGGGTCATGTGACACATTGCTTGCATCTTCCTCTGTGACGCATGCAGGCAAGGCACGCCTTATAATGCACCACTCCAATATCTCTGCAGTAACTGGGACCTGCCTCTAGGCTCTGCAGAGCACACCTGCAATGACAGGTTATAGGCAGACCATACCTTTCAGGCACATACCTGGACTGGCACACCCAGAGCTGGGTGTTCCCATATCCCACTATGTTGTACACACATCCTGGCTAGTTACTTAGCACAATGCATCAGAGGTGCTCCACGTGCAACTAACTGTGTCTGGAACCGCTTTACACACTGTAACAAGCTACAGATTCAACAACATACCCCATGGTTACCAGACCTCATTTGTTGGTGTACTGGACAGTAGGGGTCAGACAGCTACTACTGTTGTCTGACTGACACTACCCCACACTTAACTGGGATAGCCACTCATGTACCGACACATTCATGAGTCATAACCTCAACTCAGCTGGATCAACCCATACACACCACCTCCAAGACCAACATTAACCTTGACATGAACACTACCAACATGTGACTGGTGTTCCACACCTGGGGTTATCCCCTCATTGGTGGATTCCATACATATGCTAATCAACCTTGTTAGCCACATCCCGGCACCACACCCTTCACGGCATACACAGTACATGAGTACTACAACACCTACTACAGACGTCTTATGATAGCGGTTGTTAACGTCATGACACCCGTGCAGATGGGCAATGCACTTACAAATTCTGAAACATACCCCAGTGCACTTCATTAGCACGTACATGACTGCATGGATCATGTTATTACACACAGAGCCATGATGGTACATACCAGATAACAGACGCCACTCTGGTGGTCAAGTTCCATGGACATAATGTACAACAACAGGTGGAGGCTGTTGCACAGTGGTGTACAATCCCATGGGTGGGGTAACTCACTGGTCAGCCTCAGTAGGGCCATGGGATCCCTCATCACATACTCCAAGACTAACTACGTAAACATTACTGTGACACTTTCCGGGGTGTACCACAAGGCATTATGGTGGTATGTCAGTAGTCGTTGGCAACACCCACATCTGATCTCACATACAACAGTCACTCAGGAACATTACAGACCCAGGTGATGTTGGCAACATGCTGGTGGATGGATTCAGTGCTAACATTACACCCTCTCACTCACTACAGGGCCACAATCCATGCAGGAACATTGTGGCATCCCTGCAGTCACACCTACACAGTACTAACCTGCACTCTATATGTCCTAGGACACTGGCCCCAAGTCACCTTCCAAAGTCCCAGGCTGTGATGTCCACAAACCTCTGAATGACATGTCTCCCCACTAGGCCACCATATTCAGTAATAGCCTTGTATCAGACATTGTGGCCCCTCAATGGCACACAGCAACATTTATCACACTCCACACAGGTGGCACTACAATGCATGAGTGAGACTATAGTCCTACACACCTGACTGGACTGTTCTGCATGGCTATGGGGCACATCATCAAGGACATCATTCACAGAGACATTGTTGGGCTCCGGTCCTTTGATGCCACCCGGGTTGGACTTGTTAGGGCCAGAGCATGGCCCCTACACCTGGTGGACTCCTTTCATACAGTTACCAGGGTAGTTGATGATGGTACGGGAGTCCACACATCCTACATTGTCCTCTCATTGCCTTTCAGCACCATTCTTCATTCTGGTATTGACAACATACACATCCACCTGCACATTGTAACCTATGTCTCAGGATATTATGCAACGTGGCTCATGGACAGGACACACACAATGAGGGTAGCATACCATAGTACCTACTGCATTTCAGTTACATTTGCCATACCACAGTCCTCAGTCATTGGGCCCCTCATGTTCAGTATATGATTCCCTGAGGTACAGGCTAGCACAGAGGGACTTTCCCTGCCTAGCTTTTCAAACCCCTGCATACAAAGCACCATGATTGATCCACCAGCTGATACTGACTCCATCCATATGGGTGTCACTGTGACAGATACCTGATATGAATATCATGGCCTCAAGCTGCATGACACAAGGTGCATGAACATCACCTTTGCATTACACCATTCAACCACTGACTATCACATAGGTGGTAGTCCCCTACATACATGTCACATTGTACATGTTTGTAGTACACACATATGTTGCACCCACTCCTGTGGTTACCGTATTGCCACTGTGGCATGGATATCCTTCTACGTGGCCACACTTATCTGTACTGGGTGTGCAGCTGGTACATAGGCACCGATTGTACCTCTGAACTCAAGATGTCTACACACATTCAAGGGTACACCACCCCATTTAGGGTGTACCTTACACAGCAGCTACAGCTTTACATACCACACCATTAACACGCCATGACGTTTATTGAGCTCCGACAGTTAAATTATGTGGCTGAACTACGGACACCACGTCTGTACACATTTGCATACTACATACTCAGGGGTGACCTCTGCTGAATAGACAGGGCCCATGTCCACAACAATATTAATGGATATACTCCACATACACGACATAAGCAAAAGCCACTGTGAGCAACATGCTCATGGATATGTGCACACACGCAACAATGAGTGGGATGTGCTTGAGGGTTACATTCCCAAACCGGTCACTCACCTTGCTTTGGAACATGAGTCTTATGTACATCACGCAGGGACACTCAGTAGCACTGTTCATGTGATACCTCCCTTGGTGGTTGGGAGACACATGTATGCCAGGGATCACTGCAGTGGCTGTACTGTGCTGAGGTGCAGGTAACACATGGCTCTGCTGTTCACAGGACACTACCCTAGAGAGGTGCCACTGGTGTGAACACTGTAGTTGTGCTTACACATAGACTTGCCATACTGCATAGTACCCCACTATGAACCTGTGAAGTTATTACATGTCCTGTGTGCATGGTTACTTGGTAGCCCTTCCATTTAGATTAGCTATCATGCTATTGCAATGTCCCATGCCTACAAGCTATATGTATCCTGTTATTGTACATGTCAATAGACGATACCTTTGGTATGCATGATATGCCTGTCATGCTGTGTAGAATATCTGCCATATCTACCTACAATACTATACATTACACATATTTCACATAGTATCCCATAATGCAAAGCATACTTGTACAGCGGGACCACCTTAGACATGTCATTGTTGTTATATGCCCATACACATGCCTACTGTGACAGTATATCAACATATACTATCCCCTGCTATGGCACGTACTTGTTGGACATACCCTACCACTGACGGCAGGTTGTATGGGAATGTTCTGTTTAAAGCCCTCATGTAGTATCCCTTGTGGTGTCTGTGATGTGTACCTTGTGGCCCACTGCTGGACGCACAGTTTCTACATGCGTTAGTATGCTCAGCAAGGCATCACTACATAAATATATTTTCCCACTTTATGCATTGCGGACACTTTTAATTAATGCAAACCAGGCTATACATACAGTAAATAATTAATAAAAAACATGCTATACATAAACTTACATACCGAGTGTTCTACATACCTTGTTATCATTACGGACTTTCGTCTCTATCTCTCTCATACTGCTTAAACAGGTAGTTTGTATGAGCATATGGTTTGAATGTCTAGCAAGTCATCCTTATATACGTCGATACCTGTAACGTGGTTTCCTCCCACCAATTGGTGTTCCTGAGTGACTAATTACTTGCATATCAGCTGTGCAGCTACTCCATTCACCAATTATGTGCCAACAGTGGGGTATAATTTAATTCTCCACTTGGGTGTTGCCCATTTGCCCTACCTTCGGGGAGACTGCCTGTATTGTGTTTTGTTATGTGTAATTGCAACTGCTATGCATAGAGACAATTATACTTTGGATTCATGTCCCCCGTGGATTGTGTGTGACAGCTAGAATATGTGGTTCAACATGTGGGTGTTCCTGTCATCCCAACATCTGACAACGGACTATTGCAAACAAAACCTGTAACATCGCCGTTTGTTCCATTATATAACGGCTGCAATTTTGCATGGCGCCTTTAATTGTATCTTTCACAAGGTATGTTGACGGTTCTGCAGATGTAATTGACTAACTGGATGTTTGTGCTGTTATTGCAGTCTGTATTGCTATAGTTTCTAGTGTGGGGGATGTCGGTGGGTGTACGTAGCATATACAGGTTTGTGGGGCTTGCATTTCTACATATTCCATATATATGAGTGTGGGCTCCTTCCCTAATTAAAGAGCTATCAGTTAGTAGACTTATGTTACGGGATTGTACATTGGGCCGTTGTTAATTGGTTTCTATATAGTATGCAGGTGAGGTTGATACTTCCATACCTCCGGAATTGCAGCAATATGTAAAGGGATATGTCTAACTGACAGCTATCCCATGTATTTCTGTCCCAGATATTTGCAGTCATTGTGGTTGTGTTGGTAACAGAACTTCTTTGCCATGGGTTGCCACCTTTTCATATGGCCATTGTTGGACACTTTGCGGGACGCACAGTGGTGTTTACAGGCCAACACATAGCCACGGTCAGTACACAGGTTAGCACATACTTTTATCCTCAATACATACCTATTGTGGGACTTTGGCTACTTATCATATTGCATGTAACATTTACGTTTCTTACATACAGACATAACTATTTAATGCAACTATTACATTATATATGGGACATATTAATGTCCTACAATCCCGGACATTTGCCCTTTGTAATGTTTTATGTCAGGACACACCTGCCCAGGGAGGGGCTGTCCCTCCTAATGTGGGACAAGTGGTAACCGTATGTCTACGGCTAGCTATACCCACACCTACCATAATGATCTACCTCCGAGTTGGCACTAACAGACACATGATGCGGACACACACACACACACACATTACAGTCACACAGAGATGCACACGGCACCCTCAACACACACATACACAGACTACGGCACTCACAAACACAGTTGAACACAGTACCTACGTGGACCGCAACACCGGCAGCGGTAACTAAATGTCCCTTCATATCGTCATACTATTACTCGCGGTTGTACTGTTCCAGTACTGTGTTCTTTCAGTCTTTCAGCCTCGTGGTTACGCATGTCGGTATGTTACACATTCCATAGTTGGCGGTATCCTATTTATTCGTACCTCCGAGGTGTTATGAATGTCGTTGACCTATCTATATATATTTGCAGATATCGCTGACTCCGTATATATCAACATATATCACTCTATCGCCCTTTCTATCTGTATTATATATATGTATATATGTGTACATATATATATATCTGACGGGGAAAGTGACAGGCAAGCTACACCTTTCATTGTGTACTTGTTGGTGTATACTGTTTCCCGGACTCCGCACGTTTGTGTCGGTACCTGTCACATTACACACCTGCTGTAGGTTAGGGTTACCAGCTGCCCCACTCTGCGAGGGACAATCCCTCTTTGGGCAGTTGGGTCCTGCAAAATATTTGTGAACATAGCAAATGTCTTGGGATTTTAGAACATACTTATTTCCTATAGTTTATGTAATAGTTGCATAAAACAGTTATTCTGTATCTGAACCACCTATATGTTCTAGAAACAGAATAAGTAAGTAAACATTACAACGATGAGCTTTTATCTAGGCAAAACAGTGAAGTTCTGCATTTCGTACTGGCCGGGTGTATGTGTCGGCCTGCAGACATCTGACGTATGTCCCACATTGGTCATTTGAAGAGGTGGCAACCCTACCATAGGTACATCTTGCCTAGCAATAGTGTTAGGTGATTCTATACATGATTGCGTGTTCTACACCTGGCAGTGGTTGTTTTACCCTTCAGAGCTGGCGCTATTAGTACAGGGGTAAATAATGCTGGTTTCACCTGTTCTAGACATCATTGACCATGATCTGCGTGATATTCGGTGTAGCTTATCCCTGTTTCGCACATATGCATCTAGTCATATTTAAACGTCGCTTACCAGCAGTGGGCAATGCATATTCCTGGTAACGTGTGCTAAACATGATCTGCTGACCTGCATCCGACATGCATTACTCATGCCTTCGGGATTACGTTACATCCCTTGCAGGACGTGGGACCGGGAACATGCACGACGGTCACTGCATTTAACATATGGCCATCTGGGATTTGTACACGTGTTATGTCGTTTTGTACGTGGAGTATACTATGGCTGTTACTCCATACTGCACTCGCATGGGTAACTCAGTTAGTTTACATATTGATGAGTCCACTTAATGGTATGTCCATGTGATGTTTACTGGATGTGCTCCGGTATTGGGTATGTATATCTCAGTAACCCACACACGATACTGTGCTACACCTTCAAATGACAGTGGATGGAGCATGCTGGGGTGATGAATACCTGTCATGGGTACACCCCATGCCTTGACACAACATCCATGATTATATTATGTGTAGCCCCTCATTAACACAGCAGGGACTCTGTGCTGAGTGTGTGCAGAACAGTGCTTACACACATGTGCTCCCATGATTGCCTCTGCTCCTCTACGTGACAGTTGGTTACTCGATGTTGTGGTGACAGCGGACACTGTATGCCCCATTTGGTATATGGCCTATGACAGTCGGCCGTGAACCTACCATTGTACCTGGGAACCTATACACACAGCACCACCATATGGTGATAGGCTCATGTACTGTTCAGGTGTTGACATTCCTTGTTCCTATAGCTGTTGTGTGTACAATGTTTGAGGGCTGCCTATGTGGGATTCACACAGTGGGCCACCTATACATTACAATTTACAGGTGGTCGTGCTTGTGTGCCATCCATTTTACTGTGTGTGCAGGTGGGGAGGTGTGTCAGTCCATAGGGGCCTACACTGTCAGAGTATGTGCTATACATTCCCTCTTTGCCAAGGCGTAGGCATATTGGGCACACCTCCGTCTGCCTACTGGGGCTGGCACAGTGTGTTCATGGTCTGAATCCCTCTGTGCCTGTGATGGCCTTGGCAATTGAGGTGGGCTATGAGGGCCTTCACCATTTTGTCCCTGCTGCAGCTGTTACCGCAGGATCATATTATGTAGCATGGTACATACTATGACAATGTGGGCACACGTGCTTGGAGAGTACTGCAAGGCTCCACCAGATGTGTCCAAGCACCGGAACCGTGATTTCAGCATCCCGAACACACGCTCTATGATGATTCTGGTTTGTGTGTGTGCCTCATTATGGAGTTCTTGCATGGATGTGTGTGCATTTCTGATGGGAGTCATCATCCACGGCTCCAGTGCATAGCCAGCATCCCCCACAAGGTGGCCATGTGGGATGTCCCCCCTGACAAATACCTGATACAGCTGTGAGGCATGCCAGATATGGGAGTCATGGTAGCTTCCATGGCTGCCAGCACACACGTCCATGATAATGCCCTGGGCATTGCACACGACCTGGCAGTTGATGGAGTGGAATCCCTTGTGGTTTATGTAGTGCCTACCATGCTCACCAGGTGGTGACTTGATTTGTATGTGCGTGCAGTCTATCGGACCCAGTACCTCGGGGTAGTGTGCCACACGGTGGAAGTGACGCATATTGCTGGCCATCTCCTCCTGAGTTCGGGGGAAGTATATATGCTCATTGGCATGTGGTAACATGGCATCCAGGAACTGGTGTAGTATCCTGGATGCTGATGCCTGTGGTATCCCCATTATATCTCCAGTTGGCCTTTGAAAGGTACCTGTGGCTAGTATTCGCATGCTTACACATACCTTCGTGTCCACTGGGATGGGTTCCCCTCTGTTATTTCTGGTTCTCAGGCATGGCCGGCACAGCTCCACTATTTGCTGTAAGATGTCCCTGTCCACCCTGTAATGCTCTACTATCTCCAGATCATGTAGCCCCTGGTAGGTTACCCTTGGTCTGAACACTCTTCTCCTCCTCCGGGGCCTGCGGTGGTTGTCGGCATCATCCTTCACAACACCGTCATTCTCTAACAGATGCTGATGAATCACAGCTATGGCAGCTCCCAACATGTACATTTTAAAAGTTCCCCATGTGTTTACACCTATGGTGCAGTGTTTGGGAATTCACAGGTGTGTGTAGGGTGCTTTCACACTTTAAACTATTGTGCTGTGAACACCGATGATCGTAGCTACAGGTATCTTATGTGTTTTACTACCGGAACTACTATTGTGGTGCCTTTGGTGTTGAATTACATTTTGGCTGCCGTGGATTACCTCTTGACCTTCCCTTTACATCTCTGCACATTCCACCTACATTTTCTGGCATACATCCAGCAGCCTGCTTTCATTTGTACTTTCCTAGACCTGGCGCATCTTGCGTAATGTGTGCTATTGCCGGTCTACTGTCGGTTTGCTTTGCTCTGCTATGACAGATCTCCTATCTTTGCAATCCAATGCCTTCCCTCCTTTCTTTGCATTCCGATGCCTCCCCCTATCCTGTTTTGCAGGTTTCTGCGAGCAGACTTGACAGCTGCCGTCGATTGGCCACCGTGAGTTGATTGGTGTTGATTGCTCATTAGTACGCCAATTACCCTACTAAGGCATTTCCTTCTTTGCTTCCCCTGACCTTCCTGTTTGTGCTATTGTTCACGCCGCATGCATCCGCTTACTGGGTTTCGGGCACGTTTTCATCCCCGTACACATGCGCTTTTGGGCACCATGTGTGCTCTCAACTAAACGATTCTATACCTTCCTCCCCACCCCTGTCCTGCAGCTTTGCTTAGCAATGGCCAGGCCAGTTTGCATTGCTCCAATGTGCTTGCTGCTACTGTGACACACCCCTCTGCTGATGTCATGTCTCCTCTGAGCCACTCCTCAGTATTATAGCGCTGCGCTGTATGGTTCAACCTTCATCCGGCAGGACATTTGCGATTCAGTATTATCTGCCGCATTTGCATGGCATTGACTACTAATTCATAGTTACCGCGGCGAACACTGTAGGAGGCCCTTAGCAACCCTTGCACCTTGGTTGTGGTGTTCCATGCCTACCATTGTGCATTATGGTGTAAACCTGATTTGTATTACATTGCGATTTTATGACATATTTATATATTTTCTTTATGTTCCAGTTTGCGCACACATGCCCTGCAGTTGTACTGTGCGTTACTGTGGACATGACATTAAATGTTTTTTTAGGTATTGTGCATCTTTTCTTATGCCATTGGCTGTGTATTTAGCCATTGGCATATGTTAACTTTGTAATACATGAGTCTGGTCTGCTTCCAAAGCTCTGAAGTTCTGTTTGGGAAAATGTAAACCGTGTTTTTTGGTTTACATTTCCGTGGGCTTACACTACACCTGCACCACTTCATGAATCACTATCTGCCTTCATTTGCATGGTGCAACACTGTGCATGGGGTGATTAGCATACATATGCCGAGGGCTGCGCAGTTCTGGCATATGCCGGTAGTGCATGTGGCATTGGATCATATCTGAATCGCTCGACGGCCATATTTGGCATTATTCCACCTACGCTATGCCTGCGCCTGGTGCAAGCTTCATGAAACCCGGGGATAGATCTGGCCTCCCAATTCAACTCTTTCTTCATGGACTCTATTTCCAACCTAACCTCATCCTTCTCTAACAACACTTCTCCCCCTACTTTTCCATCACCTCTCTTGTCACCCCTTCACCTCCACTCTTCTATACTCTATCTTCTCAACCCCCACCATTCTCCATAAAACCCACTCCTACTACTACCATAAAAAAATTATTGCAGAAGCTAAAACCATGCACCAATGCCCCGATAATGTTCTCTCAACCTTCCTTAGCATAGCTGCGGAAGCCATTGCCTTCCCCATCAGCATCCTAATCAATCGCTCTATCCAAGAAGGGTTTGTACCTCAACTCTGGAAAAAGGCTTTCATCATTCCCTTGCACAAAGGAGGCAATAATAACAATATTACTAACTTCTGTCCCATCGCCACTCTCTCTCCCATCTCAAAACTCCTAGAAAAATGTATCCATCTTCAACTCCTTCCCTAACTCTTACATAACAACTTATTAAGTCCCACCCAACACGGATTGAGACCCAGTCACAGCACTATGACTGCCCTCCAATCCTTCCAGGAAACTGTGAATAAAGCCAGAGATTCTGGCTATATTGTATACTTGACCTCTCTAAGGCCTTTGATACCATCTCTCACAACCTTCTTCATACTAAACTATCTAACCTAAACCTATCCGTTTCCTCTCTCAGTTGGTTCACCATCTACCTCCCTTACAGGCAACAAGCTGTCAAGTGAAAAAAAGCCATTTCATCTTTCCGTATCACACCCACTGGTGTCCCCCAGGGTTCCATATTGGGTCCCCTCCTCTTCAATATACTCATAAATGATTTCTTCTGCTCAATCCCTTATGCTAACCTTAGTCAATATGCAGACGATTCAATGATAATTTGTGCCACCACATCCATCCCTACTCTCTTAAAGCTAACTCAAGACACCTTCTCTAACACAGAACAGTGGATGAAAGACAATCATATAGCACTCAATGCATCAAAAACCAAACTCATGGTATTTACCCCATCTAAAACCAACTCCAATGATAGAAAGCTATTCTCCATTACTAGCCAGAATAACACACCTCTTGAACTGGTATCTGAAACCAAACTATTAGGGGTCCAAATCGATGGCCAGCTTAAATTCAATACCCACCTACAACTAAACATAAAAAAAAAAACACCAAAAACTTGGCAAGCTCTACCGACAAAATCGATTCCTCACTACATCTACTAAGCTCACTCTCTCTACTACATTCCTCATCCCTTCCCTCCTTTATGGTGCCCCTTCCTAACAAACCTACAATCCTCTCTCAAGACAAAACTCTCCTCTTGTTATAATAAAATCGCCAAATTTGCCACTAGCCACAAATCATCAACTCATCACTGTGCATCTCTCCACAAACTAAACTGGCTCGAACTTCCCAACTATCTCACCTATACTCAGCTTACTTATGCACACAAACTCATTTTTCACCCCTCCCTCTGTCCCTCCCTTTCATCTACCTTTAAAATGTACCACCCAGAAAGACTCCTAAGATCTAACAACCAAAACCTAATAGAACTACAGAGACCCCTTCGCCCCCCCTCCCGACAAAACCTCCTGTCCTTTGCCCTAGCATGCCTATGGAACTCTCTCCCTTCCACCATCCGCTCCCTTCCTTTAAAAAATCACTTTACTCACATCTACCATTCAAGTGGGAATGCTCCTGCTCCCACTACACATAGCCTATTCTTCACTTCCTACGGGCAACTATCTCGTATATCCCAGACACTAACTTTATATTTACATCTAGCAAATACTAAGCCAATTTAAATAACTTCTTAAATTCTCAAATTGTGCTACTCCATTTCAAGAAACTGTATATTTACTAATGCAATGTTTTGTCTTCTACTAAATGTAACCTAGAAATTTAATTGTAACTGCTGCAACTTTGTTGTGTCTTGTAAACAAAAATTTAATTTATAAACTGCTGTAATCTTTGTTTTGTCATGGAGCTTTTCTCCCCAGGACTCCATTGAAAATGGGTTCCCATCGGCCCAATGGACTATCCTGGTTAACCAACTGCAAATAAATAAATAAATAAATAAAACAGTTTTAACTCCTGCTCAAATGTATTTGAAGTCTTAAATTGTACATTTACTTTATTTCTTACTTATAGATTTAAGCTCTGAAATAAGTAGTCGCTCCACTGTCCTACTGTATTTCTTTTTTCAGTTTCAGTCATACTTTTTTTTCAGCAAAGCTTTCAGATGTCACTTTACAAATATGTTCAGCTTCCAAATGAATTAATGTTCTTACATCTTTAATGTCAAACCCTAGTGGCAAACAAATACTATCCATAATGTCATACCAGTTCACATTGCCATCATTTTTACTTTTTGTTCTTACCGCTAGTCACCTTGTCTGTTATTGCTGAGATCACTTCAAATTTCTCTTCCCTCTCAGTTCCTTCTTCCATTCTTCTTTGCCTGCTGCATCTGCATAACTTATTCTTTCTTGTAAAAAAATCCCAGTTGTGAAGGTAAACTCATAAAACTGTCTGGTTCACTAGCGGAGAATACCTGTAGCATTTTCCTTTCACTAGCTGTTGTTCATTTTCCAACATCTCAGTTTCTTGTTGCTGTAATACTCACTCCACCATGTCACTCCATTGCACTTCCGCTCCTTCTTTTGGTTCTGTCTGAGTCATTCAATTTTCCAGTACTGGTGTCTCCGATCCTCCAATTTCCAACTCTGTAACAATTATTTTGTCTCCTTCTCCTTGCTTCCTTCAGTATTTTTTCTCCTGCTCCTCACTCCATCTCAGTTGCACTCTCCTTCATCATGGAATTTCCAGAACTGCAATAACAGTCCTCTTGTGCCTATTGAAAGCTCCAGAGAGTGCTTCACTTAGTCTCCTCCTCCTCTTTGGTGTTCTGATCAAAACTCCCATAGTCAGTATGATTGCCACCTCATTTTGCCCCTGAAAATAGGTGAATAGCTAGTGGGAATAAACCCATTATCAAAAGGTAAATACAACTAACTAAATAAATAACTAACATGTGATTCAAAGTATGAGTTTACTGCTGTTTTATTTTGGAGACTTAATCTTATTTCTGATGACGATTTTAGTAGTGATTTTTGTGGGAATAGAGTGCCTAAAAATAAAGATATGTGATACTGATGTACCTCTTAGCAAACAGTTAATGATGGATTATAATTTAAGGGCAATAATATTTTATAGACTCAATCTTATTTGTGATGACAATTTTAGTAGTGATTTTTGTGGGAATAGAGTGCCTAAAAATAAAGATACATGATACTGATGTACTTCTTAGTAAACAGTTAATGATGGATTATAATTTAAGGGCAGTGAGAAATGCAGATTAAATATTTTTTCAGATTAGTGTTCAAAATAAGGATTATTTTTTTTATATGACAGTGAAGGGCTAAATGGGAGTCAGGACAGTTGCTTGTTTGACTAATTTGTAGATCATGTGTAGACCAGAGAGTGACGACTGTTGAAGAGAAAATGGGGTTTAATAAATTGTACATTGTTATGGTTAAGAATAAGAATGTCAGCCCACACCTTAATAAAATTTGGTGAAATTATTTGGATTCAATGGATTTTTATGCAGGTTGAGAAAAGTGTCAAGGTAGTTAAAAAATACATTTTTGAGTGAGCACTAGTAGAGATTTAGAAAATGAAAAAAGGATGGGTTAAGGAATATTGAAGGATCTTTTATATGCAGCAAGTGAGTAGAGAAATACTTCTTCTGGCTTTTCCCGGTTAGGGGTCGCCACAGTGGATCATCTGTCCACTCATGATTGGCAGTGGAGTTTTACGGTGTTGAGTTGCCAGCCCGGTGCCCAACCTTTGATGGAAGGCACACACATGCACACACTCATGCCTAGGGCCAATTTAGAGTGTCCAATCCACCTACAACATGTCTTTGGGATGTGGGACGAAACTGGAGCACCCAGAGGAAACCCACATGACCACAGGGAGAACATGCAGACTCCACACAGAAGGCACCCCAGTCAAGGATCGAACTGGAAAACCTCTTGCTGTGAGGCAACAACACTAACCACTGCACCACCATGGCCGCCCTGAGTAGAGCAATACTATAAGACTAAAATAAAGGAAATACTGAGATTTTTATATGAAGAATTCAAGGAAGTTAAGCCCTATAAAGCCTTTATATTAACAAAGCTGCAGGAAATAATGGAATTCCAGCTATTATGTAATCCTGGAAATTGATGTTGTCACAGAAATGTATGGAATTTGTCAAAAGGTTTAGAAAACACAAAGGTCATTTTATAGTCCAATTAAAAAGGGAAATGACAAAGAATGCTGGAATTATTGAAGACCTGTACATGCTTGCTTTACAGTCTGCTGAGGTACTGCTCAAAATCCTATAAAATTGGTTATAATAATATATGGACCAAAACATGAGGACGTACAAGTTGGTTTTAGAAGAGACAGAGGCACTGAATAAAACATAGGCAATGCACGCTGGAATACAGAATGCAAGACTGTTCCAGAAATGTATTTACTTCTCCTTTGTTGACTATTCTAAAGTCTTTAACTGCGTTTCATAAAAAAACAGCCATTTGTTATGGAAATGGATATACCAGGGCACCATACCTTCCTCCTGAAGAATCTATATGTAAAACAAGAGACAACAGTTATAGCCAAGTATGGAATAACTTGGATTATACAATGACCCCCCATTAATATTCCAAAATGTGCACGCTGATTGGTCAGCGTGCACATTGTAAATCAAAGACTTATACTAATGGAAGGAGGTCCTGTTGCCCGGACTTTTTCCATTAGTATAAGTCTTTTTTTTTTTTTTTTTTTTTACAGCAACGGAGAACACGAGATCTCCGTTGCTTTTTAGAAACTGTCTCACTATGGTAAAGGAGTTTAACATAGCGAGACAGCTTTAAAAAAAAGTAATGGAGATCTTCCATTCTCCGTTGCTTTTTTTTAAAGCTGTCTTGCTATGTTAAACTCCTTTAACATAGTGAGACACTTTGTAAAAAGCAGCGGAGATCTTGTTTTCTCCGTTGCTTCCAGCCACAGCTCTGATGTACTGCGTAAGCATATGCATGTGCAGTACATCAGAACTGCCACAGAATACCAGACAGCTGTGGAAGGGCAGCACAGCGGCATTATACAATGCCATTATTTAAGAAAAGTAAGTATTTTTTTCTTAAATAATGTCATTGTATAATAGCAATAACCCACGCCTGGGTGTGGGTAATGCTGGATTTACCCACAGTTGTCTTTGTTTGGCCACTCGGGCTTTGCCCTTGTGACCAAACCACACCAACCATGGGTAAATCCAGCATTACCCACACCCAGGTGTGGGTTATTGCTTAAATAACCAACTAGTTCAAGAAAGGGAAGGGAGTACAACAAGGCTAAATATTGTCACATTTCTTATTTAACTTATACATTGGATATAGCATATAGAATGCTGGGTTTGAGGAATCAGATACTGGAATCAAAATTGCTGAAAGAAATGTTAACCACTTCAGATATGCAAATTATATAACTCTGATATCTGAAAGTGAGTAAGAGTTAAAATGCCTGTTGATGAAGATGAAAGTAGAAAGTGCAAAAGCTGCCTTGCAGTTCAACTTAAAAATGTATCATCTAGTCCTATCTTTTCATTAAAAATAAATGTCAAAAAAAGTAGCGGCATTGACAGATTTTATTTTCCTGGGCAAAAAGATCTTTGTGGATGGTGATTGCTGCAATGACATTAAAAGTTGCTTATGTCTTGGAAAGAAAGCTATAGCAAATCTGAATAAGGTGGTAAACATCAAAGTTCACATATTCAACCAAGATCCATATTGTCAAAGCTAGTGTCTTCCCAGTAATATGAAATATCTGCAAGAGATGGACAATAAGTAAGGCTGTGTGCTGAAAAAAATGCATGCTTCTGAACTGTAGTGTTGAAGAAAAAATGTAAACATTTATTATATGGCAGTCAGTGCAGAGCCTTAAGGCTTAGAACTGTTAATGAACTGCTTCCTTTAGCCAAGTATACAGGGTTTGATTCCTTCCACCTCTTTGCCTACTTTATGACTCTGAGGAAGTCTATTAACCAAGCAGTGTTCCTGAGTTGCCCCTGAAAAGGGACACTAGTTCCAGTGTGCTTACACACTTTACACATTTATTACTACCCATAACCTGTGACCATAGCAGAGCATAAGGATACAGATAAGGACATGGATAAAGATATAGACTAGTGAGATGAATGCTTTGTTCAAGAACCACAGGCTGGTTTAAGAATCTACCAGAACATGGTCATAGACCATTCCACTTTCCATTCTTATACTCTGGCTTGCCATCTCTTCTAAACAAGAGTCAAATACACGTAAACTGCTCCACTAAGTGGAGGCATGTATGCTCCATTTGAAGAGCTCAAGCCAGTCTTTTTGAGGCAAGTACCATAATCTCAGAATTAGAGGTACTTTCCAATCAATAATGAATCATTCTAACATATTCTTTAAACTGCAGACAGATGTCTTCAAAAGGATGAAATCATAAACAACAAGAGGTAACACCTAGAGATATCCAGACTGGATACCTTTCAAACCTCAGCTGTGTTATAGCATCCCTTCCAAATAAATTATTAATAAGAGCAGTGCTAAGAAACATCCTTAGTAAACATTAATACCCACCTTAAGTGAATTAGGTTTATTGCAAAGCATGTACACATTTCTCTAACCATTTTATACAAGAAGCAGATATCATGGCAAAGTGGGCACAGCAGACATCACAGAGCACAATGCATGGCTCATGACCATGCCTCCTTAAGGACTACAAAACTGAAGACTGAATAATTATTATTATTATTAATCAACCCCTCATAAGGCTGCACAAACTAAAAGATGTACTTCACTGCTTTATGACCTGGGCTGAATCCTCATTATTCATTCTGAATCCCAGGTCTAACTGTTAACTGAAGTATCTTCCCAATCTCTGCAACATGTTTCTTCAAATAGACTGTATGGAAGAAGTTTCAAGATGCGATGGACTACACTGTCTTATCCTGTTCCTTCAAAGTTTTCCATTGTGCAATTGGTGGTCCAAAGTTCCACACAACATTGAAAACCCGCATTAGACATGTTGTCTCAGCCCTCTCCAGTACATTCAGAATATTTAGGCAGATTTTATCTTTGCCTATACTCTTAGCATTATGGAAGTTTTATCTATTATTATTTATTTTACATTTGTTTACTGGGAAAGTGGGCCCATGGAGAAAAGCTCCACATTTACAAATAACTGTAAGATACATACACAATGCAGAGATACAAATATTGATTAAATCTCAGAAGTTGTTGTGTCTTTCGGCTTTTCCTGGTTAGGGGTCGCCACAGCGGAACTCTGGTCTGCTAATGATTGGCAGTAGATTTTTACATACCGAGTTGCCGGCTCTGACGCACAACCTTCAATGAAGGTACGCCTATTCACGCATGTCTCCACACAGAAGACACTCTAGCTGAGAATCAAACAGGACAACGTCTTACTGTGAGGCAACAATGCTACCGCAGCACCACAACCTTAGTTACAGGTACAAAATGAAGGTACATGTTCTAAGTTTGGGCCACTGAAATGTCTGCAGCAATGGTAATGGGATCCCAAACACCAGAGATTTTAGATATTGCTTCTGATCTGAAAGCATATCCACTGGATGAATCATTTTCACAAAATGCTATCTAATGCAACATTCTCAGAAGTAATCTACACTCACCTTCCATAATTATCAGGGTCTATCTTTCCTCCCCTGTACCTCCAAAGTCTTTCTTGAACAACTCTGAAACCATATAGCATACCTATAAACTTGAATCTCCTGTCCCCTCCAAGTTTATGTTTTTGTTATTGTTATCAAGGTTAACGTTATTCAGTATAGCAGTTCAAAGTAGTTAAATATGATTGCAGTGCCTTCAGAATGAGTCAGATCTAAGGAAAGTTTAAGTTTGCTTGCTATTATGAAATTAAATGTATTTGTTTACTATCGGAAATCAGCAGGGCTGCTTTGCTTTAGTACAGTCAAGGAGACCACTCAGTCGCAGTAAGCAAGTTAAAATTTGTGGTATGCTGTATTCAACAGAAAATCTTTAGCTTTACTTTGCTGTGTTTTATGTCCACGAGGACCTCATGTTAAGACTACCACAGGCAAATTTTGAATGTGTTAAACATGATAGTTCTTTTGATAAATGAAAGGAAAACTGAAAACACTCAAAGAGAAAATTGCTAATGATTTTGAAATGCTCCCAATAAACTATTCACTATTAAAATACTCAGAGTAGAAAACTGGGAACAGTACACGCAGAAACATGGTAAGAGTTTACTCATTAGTAAAATAGAAAACCAGTTTCATGAATATAATTTCTTGTCTTTTCTATGAAACTTTCATATGAAACCATACAACCCAGAGGCAGTAATATTATTAACTGCATTACACACTGACACATGCTGAAAAGAGGAGTTTGAAAGACAAAAGGATTACTGACAGCAATACACTAGAATTATCTTGAAAGCTTTTGCAGTCAAAACATTTATTATGTAAATGTGCACTTTTAACATATTTCTCCCCAGGGCAGTGAGTCATGAGAGTCTAACTCTGACAGATCAGTGCTTGAAATACAATACCAAGGTTAACATTACAAGGCTGCAAGTATTGAAAGCTATCAGCATGGATTTGCAGAAGTTTACTCAGAATAAAATAGCTATCATAGTATAGTGATGAAGTCTTAGAATTTAGATAAAAGGTATAGTGGTTACTGACCAGCTGCTGTAAAGCACCCCAATTCCCACCCCTGATTCTATCTTGTAAGAGGTCTTATAAGCTTAGAAATTCTGAGTAGATGAAAAAATGTCTTTGAAATTCTGAGAGCATACAAAATAGTGATGATTGTTAGGGAAAATGTCATATTCTACGAGAAATATTTAAGAAAATTGAAAGTGAAATGTATTTCGGTGACATTTAACATAAATAAAGTGAATAGGAAGTACAGATTCTAAAAGAAAGTGTAACTCTTACATTTTTAGAACAAAGACCTTAATGAAAATGTTTGCCACCCTTCCCTGCCCTTAACCAAATAAAATGCTTCTTCTAACTAGGTTTTTCATACTGCTAATACATTTTCATGTAGAGGCATTAGCTGTAAGATAGTCTGTAGAAGGCAATTAAACACTTTGAGGTTTCCTCCGAAAGGAATTTGTAAAAGTTTAAACTAAAGGTGCAGTGATTTGAAACTGGGTTTTAATTCTGTGTTTGTATATCTGTGTGTGTATATATACACACATGCATTTGTATGCCTGTGTGTGTACATGCATGTGCATACATGTATGCATCTATGTATGTGTGTTTCTGCATGTTTGTGCATGAGTGTGAATGTGTGCATATGTGGGCATATGTATGTGCACAAATGAATGTGCATGTGCACAAGTGCATGCATATCTATGTGTACATATGAGTTTGTATGTGTGTGTGTGTGTGTGTGTGTGTTTGTGTGTGTGTGTGTGTGTGTGTGTGTGTGTGTGTGTGTGTGTGTGTGTGTGTGTGTGTGTGTGTGTGTGTGTGTGTGTGTGTGTGTATCAGTGTGCTTTTATTACAAAAGGCCTGCAATACAGATGACAGAATTTTTATTGAAGCTTGGTGATAGCAAAGCTCCATTGCTGTTGCCAGATGAAAGACTCTTCATCTCTGCAGTGCAAATGAAAAAAAGACATATACACCAAACAAACAACTTTTCACTTATCATGCACTATGCATTTCATTTCTAAACTCTGTAACTCATTTAAAAATGCTCAAGTTATGCAAAAGCATAAATGCAAAAAAAAATAATATGTGTTTGTGTGTATGTGTGTATGTGTGTGTGTCTGTGTGTATAATTTACAGCACAATACAGTTGAAAGACAAAACAGCAAATTAAAAAATGCTGACTATAGAAGCATTCTGTAATTAGAAAAGTACAGTTGTGTACTCTTACCATAAATGTAGATGTTCGAGTGCGTTCACTGTTGCAGTCATGACTGTAGGGTTCTTCCTGCCAGCAGCAGCCCCCGATCGGTCAGAGTCCCAAAGTCTGGATCGGGCGTCAGCTGAGGTAGCTTTTATTCTGACATCAATGTTCCAGAAGGTATAAAGACCTCAGCTGATGCCATTTCCCCAGTTTTTCTTGCCCCAGATGTCAGGTTTCCAGAAAGAAAAGGCTAAAAAAGAAACCATGCCCAAAACCTCATCAGCCAAAATACCTCATAACAGATAATACTCAAAGAAAAAACAAAAGAAGGGGTAGGAGGGAGGGTAACCCAGACTGTAAGAGTGAACACACTCGAACATCTACATTTATGATAAGAGTACAGAACTGTACTATGTCCTTCGTGGTTCACTGTTGCAGTCATGACTGTAGGGTTGAGTCCCACAGCTAAGAAAGGGTGGCTGGAGGAGAAACAGAGGTAGCGGTCACAAAACCTTGCAAAACCGCAGAAGCAAAACTGGCCCTGGATTTAGAATAGAGAGGGAGGTTGTAATGCTTAGAAAAAGTATGTACAGAACTCCAAGTAGCAGCCTCCAAAATATCCTTGGTAGGAACCCCACAAAGAAAAGCTGCTGAAGTAGCAGTAGCCCAGGTAGAATGAGTCCTAACATTAACAGGAACTGGATTGTCATGATAAGAGTAATAGAACTTGATGCAATGGGCAATCCACTTGGAAATAGTTTGCTTAGTGATTGCTTTCCCTTAAACAGTAGGGGCATAAGCAACAAACAATCAGATTTCTGGACTATATTGGTCCTGTCCAGGTATAAACGAAGCTGCCTGTGCACGTCTAAATAGTGCAAAAGACTTTCTTCCTCACTTTGAGGATTAGGATAAAAGGTAGGCAAATGAATACACTGATTCAAGGCCACTGCCAAAACCACCTTGGGCATAAAGGTGGGATTAGTCCATAGAGATACCCTGTTCTGATGAAAAATAAGGAAGGGTTCCACAGCCATGAGTGCTTGCAATTCCGAAATTCTTCTAGCAGAGGTAATAGCTAAAAGAAAAGCAGTTTTCCAAGACAAAAATTTAAAATCCGTGGAAGCTGCAGGTTCAAAAGGAGACAAGGATAATTTCTCCAAAGCATAGTTAAGATCCCAAGTGGGAACAGGAGCCCTCATAGGGGGCTGAATATTCTTAGCCCCTCTAAGAAATTGTTTAAGTAATGGATGAGAAAAAATCAGAGGATCCGTATCGTAATGTGCAGAAATAGCAGAAGCATGAAGCTTAACAGATGAAGAAGATAGGCCCATATGTAACAACTCTGTCAGATACTGTAAAATCAGAGGAATGTTCGGAACAGCAGAATCACCACCCTGGACTTGATTCCAGGAGCAAAATCATTTCCATTTACCCACATAAGATTTTCTAGTGCTGGGCTGTCTAGCTTCAAGGATTACATCCATTACCTGTTTGGAAAGGGTAGAGGTGTTTACAGACCCTGGATCCACCAGGCAGTTAGATTCAGAGCTTTGACATGACTGTGCAGTATCCGGCTGTCAGTAGATGAGGGATTTGAGGCAGAATCCAAGGAGGCTCCTGAACCAGGTTCATCAGAGAGGAATACCAGAACTGCCGAGGACAATTGGGAGCCAGTAAAATCATCTGCGGTCTGTCCTGTTTTATCTTCAGAAGTACCCGAGGTAGAAGAGGAAAAGGAGGAAAAGCATATACGGAGAGGTGTTTCCAACTGAATGAGAGGGCATCCACTTTCCATGCTAGTTTGTATTAGGTCCTTGTGCAGAATGTTGGAAGTTGGTGATTCTGAGGGGATGCAAAGAGATCTATGTCCGGACATCCCCATGCCTTTATAATCATCCTGAATATCCGGACATCCAACATCCATTCATGTGGGATGGAAATGTGTCTGCTCAATGTGTTTGCCAGAGTGTTGTCTTTTCCTGGCAGGAATTGTGCTTGTAAGTCGGCACTGCAGGTCAGAGCAGTGTACCATAGAGTCATGGCTAATCTGCACAAGGGGTAAGAGTGAGAGCCCCCCTGCCTATTTATGTACCGCATCACTGTAGTGTTGTCTGTCTGTATAAATAATTGTTCTGGTAGAAGAAGGTCCCTGAAGGCTATCAGGGCATTCTGTACAGCTAGCATCTCCTTCAAATTTATGTGCAGGTGTGTTTGCTCCTTTGTCTGAACACCCTGAAGACATCTCCCGTGCATGTGGGCTCCCCAGGCATAATCCGAAGCATCCGTTGTCAGAACTTGGTTGGTCGGTGGAGGACAAAAAGGCTTCCCCTTGTTCTGTAAACAGGCTTCAGCCCACCAAAGAAACTCTTGCTGGAGACAAGGCAAAATCATGATCACTGTTTCCAAACTGTGGTAATGCTGAGACCATACACTCTTGAGGTACCACTGCAGTTTCCTCATATGCAGTCTTGCATATGGTATTAGTAGAATGCAGGAAGCCATGTAACCCAAAGCCTGTAGAATTTTTCTTGAAGTCAGCTGTTTCATTGAAGCCAGGTGTCGGAAAGAAGAAGCCAGTTGCACTTTTTTGTCTTAATGTCAAGGAAGCCATCTGGGTTGTAGTACTCAGAAGAGCACCCAGGAAAGTAATCTGTTGTGTGGGTACCAGATTTGATTTCTTTAGATTCACTGTGAAACCGAGGTATTGAATAAGATGCTGCACAAAAGCTAGATGCCGAAGTAGAGTGTCTTTGTCATCTGCTTGAATAAGACAGTCATCCAGATAAGGGTATATTTGAATCCCCTTCTGTCTGCAAAACGCCATTACTGGTGCCAGGCACTTTGTAAAGACCCTGGGCGCAGTAGATAAGACAAAGGGCAGCACAGAGAACTGGTAATGATTCCAGCCCGCTTTAAATGCAGATAACTTCTGCACTCTTGCCTTATAGGAATATGCAGGTAAGCTTCTTTTATGTCCAAAGTCACCATCCAAGCATTCTTGCCCAACATAGGCAGCAGCTGCTGCAGAGTGAGCATCTTGAATTTTGGTATATCTAGGAAGGTGTTTAGTACAGAAAGATCCAGGATTGGTCTCCACGAATTTTCCTTCCTGGGAACCAGGAAAAGTCTGGAATAAAAACCTTGCCCTATTTCTAAAGTTGGTACCAATTCTATGGCCCTCATCGCCAGGAGTGACTGAACCTGCTGTTGCGCCTCTGCCCACTGATGATTTGGCAGATCTGGCCAACCATTCGGTTTTGGCAAGGTGTGGAAATGAAATCTGTAACCTCTTGAGACTATGTTCAGAACCCATTTGTCCCGGGTTATGTGGCTCCAATTTTGATAAAAAAGAGAATCCCTTCCCCCCAAAGGTACTTCCAGGAGAGGAGCCCCTGGAACCAGAAAGGGAGAGTCATAAAGACTGTTTTCAGTAGGGTTGAGACTTATCTTCATCTACCTTGGGAGAGGGGGCACTCCACTGCCTATTCCTAAAATGGGTCTGTGCCTGTCTCCTACCTCTGGAACGTCTGAATCTGCATCTCTGAGACCTGTCCGAGCCCGGAAAGGACCAAGGTTTAGCTGGCCAGTGTCTGCTAAATCTAGGAGGTTGCACCTGTAGAAAATCCTTAACCGTCTGCATATATTTGGCTTTGTCCTCCATTTTCTTCAGCTTTGGACCCAAACAGAACATGGTGCTGCAAAGGGGCATCCAAAAGTTTGGCTTTAACCTGATCCGGCAAGCTTTGTTCCTTTAACCAAGCATGTCTTCTAATAACTGCGCCAGTTGTTGCAGCCCTACAAGAAGCTTCCAAAGAATCAAAACCACAATGCAGGGTATGTTTACCCACCTGTTCAATAGCATGCAATAAATCCTGTAACTCCTGATTATCCACACCAATAGAAACAGCTGACATCTTTTGTTTAAATACAGACAAAAGGTATTGCTGATACTTCAGCATATGAAATTGACAGTTCAAAGCCCTAACAGACAATGTAGCAGAAGTATAAACTATTTTACCCCATCTCTCCAAAGCCCTGGACTCTCGGTCAGAGAGAATATGATTTTTAGCAAAGGCCACTTTAACACCCTTAGGACCCTGAGAAATTGTTTCCAGATCAGGTGAAAGATTCTTAAAAAGAAACTTGTGAGAATCTGGAACCCTATAATACCTATCTGGTTTGACCGGAGCAGGGGGAAAAGAATCAGGAGAGAGAGAAGCTTCCGAAAAAACATCATCTACAATGTCCAATACAGGGGGAATAGCCAGAGGCCTATGCTGTGGGAGAAGAAGAAAATCCCTAAGCCTTTTCTTGGATTCAGAAAATTCCTGCCCTTCCCAGTGAAAATGCACCCTCATATCATGCAAAGTTTCACCAAAAGAATAATCCTCAGGAGGAGAGGCTGAAGGAAAGGAATCTTCAGCATCAGAATCCTCATAAGGAGGAAAAGAATAATCCTGCTCAAGGGAAGAAGCAGAAGAAACAGAAATTTGGTCTGAAGAATCATAATCGGACTGTAATCTAGGCTTCTTGTCAGGAGGGGGATGTGAACCCCTGATCATAGTTAAGAGATCTTCAGCCATCCTAAGCATCTGCATCTGAGGCATAGGACCCTGATCAAAAGGTGCCTGTGCTTGCCATTTCACCTTAGCTAGAGCCTTAGACTTTGTCTTTGAATGTAAAACTGAATCCACATTTACAGGAAGCTGTGAAGGCCAGAGAACTCCCTCAGAAGCTGGTACCTGCCTACTGGCTCCAGACCCAACTGAGGGAGCAGTATCTGAAGGTCCAGTCCCTGGCAATTCTGAAGACCCCATCAGCTCCACACCGGAGTTGGTACAGGCAATTGGTTCAAAAGAGGCAGACAACAGGGGCTGCAAAGGCGCCTCACTGACGACTGATGAACCAGCAACTGGCAATAACTGAGTAACATCCTTTGCTGTGGACCTCGGAGGCCTGTCTGCATCCTTGCACCTCTTACACACCCCAGAAGCCGGAAAAGAATGCGAAGACATGTTATAATTAAACCTTTTTCCAAAATAGTAAAAGGCAAAGTTATATCTATGCCTAATAGTACGCTGATTAAATCTAGCACAAAATGCACAATTAGCAACATCGTGGTCAGGACCCAGGCAGGGAATACAGTAAGAGTGAAAATCCCTATGAGGTATTTGCTTCCCACAAGAAATACAATTATTAACTTTTTCTGACATCTGACTTGAGCAAGAAAAAGACCTCCCCAATGGGGTACTTATCTTATAAAATGAAAATCCTGGGATTAAATCTAAAAACAAACAGGAACAGGCCGACCAGCATCAGTGAACTGCAAAGGGCACCATGCGGCAAGAAAGACTGGGGATATGGCATCAGCTGAGGTCTTTATACCTTCTGGCGCATTGACGTCAGGATAAAAGCAACCTCAGCTGATGCCCGATCCAGACTTTGGGACTCTGGCCGATCGGGGGCTGCTGCTAGCAGGAAGAACCCTACAGTCATGACTGCAACAGTGAACCATGAAGGACATCTGATTAACTGAAGTGAATCAGGTCTGATCCTGCTGAAATGTTGATCCGCATTGAAATATTTGGTAGAATAATATAAGTGAAGTTACAAAACAAAACTTCTGTATACATCTACTTTTTATAAGGCCTTTGTACCACAAAACATAATTATCTGTGCAGTATTAATTGTATATTTATAATACTCTTTAAATCTGATGTTTTGGTAGGCATGGGATAGATAGATAGTACTTCCTCAAGGTTACTGACAACATTACAGATACTTTATAAAAAGTATCAGGTGCCCTGGATGCAACAAAGCAGGTACAAAATTCCAAGAAAAAAGTTATGTGGCAAACAGTTTGCATGCCTGAGTGCTTCTCATCTGCCTGGCCACACACTTTGCATAGTGTGGTGTCAATATAGTATAGAATTTTGCCTATGCTTTAAACCTAAGCACATATATTTACAAGCATGCAATGTTTGTCTTGTATAATATGGGATTATATGACCTGATGCTGTAGACATTTTCTCATTTTTTTATCTACACTATGCATATTTTTGGGCATGCTTCTAATGCAATTCCAGTTATGTAATAAGCACAGCCCCTAAGATAATTCTTTTCTAGAGACACACTCCTTTAGGTACTAGCTCAACTTTCATTGTGATCAAATGTCCTAGACTCTTCCTTCCTGAGCAAACATAGACTTAGAATTTATGTACTGGGCAATGCTATCCAAGTTTTAAATTTTGAATGCATTTTCCACAATAAAGAAAATACTCAGTGAATTGGCCACTGTGTTACATTAATGTCAGTCTATCATTGGCTAGATATACAAGTTTAGAAAGTACATCCCTATTCACATTTTTCTGAATTGTATAGATAGAAATGCCATTTTAGATGAGTTGGAACCATAGTATGACAATGAGGTCCATTCCATTTAGCATGAATGGAATGAGTTGTCACATTGCTGAAATATCTTGGTATTTAGAGAGACAAACATAATGTAGGCAAGCATTATGCCCAGTACCAGACTGACATCTTTCACATAAAGACTGCTTATTTGTCCAGGAAGATTGCACCCTTGGGTAACTGACTGGACATCTTCTGGGTGGTAGGAAGAGAGACCCTGCCTTCTCACTATCAGTGTCATCTGTCCACTCATTCATTTTTTTTTAAATGAGAATGTTGATAAAATAAAGTTTCCTTTTCGTCCTTCATACTCTGTGAGCAGTCCCCTAAACTCTGGACACTTCTGTCATGCATCCTGGACAATGTTTGTTATTCCTGACCATCACCAACTGTTAGCCATGATCTTAGGCAATTATCTTTTAACTTATTAACTTGACCCACACCCCATAACCTGCTTCAGGCTCACTTAGCTGTGCTGGGCTAACAGTCTTTCTGCAAGGTCTGTTATTTATTTTTTCTGTCTGCCTTTAAGGAAGCTGTTCTTTCCCCTAGATGTGAAGCAAAAAAAATCTGCACCATAATGCCATTGGTAACTGCCATCTCATCTCTTATCTTCCTTTTTTAGGTAAGGCTAATGAACAGCTTGAGCCCTTTTAAAAGGGTGCCAGCCTCATGGAACCTAGCTGTTTGTGTATCTCTCTTGCCATTGCACTGAGATAGCTGTCATTTGAGCAGTAAACAGTGTCCTGATGATTAGACATCAAAATTTTTACCCTGCTTTGCTCCTACTGGATCTCCCTACAACATCTGGCACTGATGACCATGGTGTCTTGACTGAGCAATGACAACCTTATTGTGATTTATTCCCATGACTTTTGGAGTGTGGCATACACCAGGGATCAGTCTTTGGCCCTTTACTTTTCACAATGTTCATACTTCCATTCGGGGATTTTATTAGGAAGAAAATATTGGATATGTCATATTTATGCTGATGATACTCATCCTTAATTATCCTTTCCTAAGGAAATTATAGCAATGGTTTATTCCCGTGATGACTACCTGGGGCTATACCAGAATTGATGAAAATTAATCCAATGTTCTGCTTTGCATCTTCCATCAGTTGTTTTTCATGGTGGCTACACAACTGAGTTAGGAAGCAGGGAGTATTCCTAGACAATTGACAGACATTTTGGAACAAAGTGTCAGCTGTGATTAATTCATCCTATTTACATCTGCAATATATTTCAAATGATCACACACCTTATTCCTCAAAATGATCTTTAAGTAGTTATTCATAGTCTGGTCTCATCCTTCTTTGATAATCTGATGCTGTTTACCTCAGACTTCTTCACATTAAGACTGAAAATTTGCAGTTTGTGGAGAACCCTGCCGACATACTACTTAGTGGCATGTTTTTCACCACCACATTGCATTTGTTTGCAGAGTAGGCCCTCCATCCTGGTCTGCTCTTGCCATGTCATCCACAAAATCTTGGAGCTGGCATATCTGTCCATACACGAGTAGAACTTTTATTGTTTTTATTTAATGAGCATTTTTAGCACTGTTTATAGTGCTTTGGTATTAAGTCCACCTTAATAATGTTAACATTGAAAATAAACCTGCACAATTGGATGGGGAACAGGAAATACATCCTTGGTTTGGCACCTATGTCTCTAATGGACACAGGTGGCCTGTAAATAGTTAATCTCCCAGGACCCTGCTTGTAAATGTTTCACCGCCCAAGCCCCTGCTTACACTAAAGGTAGCAGAACTTGTCAGAAATTTGGGATGCATGTGCATGGCTTGGCTTAAAAAGACCCTTGTGGTCATTAACCTAGTAAATACCTATGAACCTGTGAACCTAAAATTGAAGTACATGGTAAATTTCTAGCTCCTTAACATCCCTGCAAATAATGCTTTCCCTACATTTCTTTGATAATAAATTCACTGAAGCTTTAACCAGACAAAACAAACTGGTTACAATTTCAGTTCAATGAAACTAATATATATATATATATATATATATATATATATGTATATATATATATTTGCACACACACACACACACACATTTGCAGGCATACTCCCTGTTAATGTTACATGCTAACTCTAAAGCTTTATCAAGGGCAATTCAACAATTTGGTACCCCTACTGTCTATTAAAGATTGGTATTGTTTAATGACAGCTTGAAACTATCAAACTATCACAAGTTGGCAGCGCCACCCAAGGGTCTATATCACCACATTAAATGGTGATAAGTACGAATGCCCTTTGTTCAAACCTAAATGTCTGAAAACCCTAAACAGTAAACTCATGGAACAGCGATTTTTTTCCCAGGGAAAAAAAAATCGCTGATCGGTGAAAAAAAAAATCACAACTTTAAAACAAACTGAAGTGGGGGTCTTCTCCACCCACACCCCCTACTTAAATATACCAACTCCGAGATTACACTACAGTGGAGGAAATAGCAAAACCCCAAAGACGGCCCACCAATTTTTTCCCTGGGAAAAAAATTGATGTTCCATAACTTCACAGTTTAGGGCTTTTGGACTTTTCAGTTTGAACAAAGGGCATTCAAACTTATCACCATTCGATGTTGTGATATAGACCCACCACCCAAGGGAGGCTCTTACCTCTGTTCTCCCCATTCCTATGGCTCTGGCTAACTCTTTGGTCACACAATTGCAGAAAGAAAATGATAACTCAGTCTTCTTGAGTTGATGATAGAGCACAAACAGAAACCTAACAGGGACTGATATCCTATTAAAAAAAACAATAATGGAACTGCATATCAGGGAATATAAATCGAGAAATTGAAACTCACCTACTTCACACTCAAATAAGCGTAAGGAAATGCAGATGTTGCATCAAATGAAATACTCATAAATTAAACCATCTGACTAAATCAATAAACAATATTTTCTATTAACTTGGACTGAGAGATACAAAGCACCCTTCATTTTTGCCAAAATCTGTTTATACCCAGTAGAAAAGTACACATCATATTCTTGCACAAATATGCTAAATATTTCTAATGTCATATTGAGCAATCTAGACTCCCAAAAAGTATTAATAACGCATACCTGTTTCATACAACCAGGTAGTTTCAGTTATTTGACTTTTCTTCTCCCATTTTCCACCCCCTGCTCCCCTATCCTGCCCCCATTCCCACCCACCCCATGCCTTTAACTTTATATTCTCTAACCACATTTCTTCCCATCCCTCCAGCCAATCATCTATCTCAATTTGACATCACTGCCCCTTTTTCTCCACCCCTACAATTTCTCATCCTCTATTCTCCACTAATTTTAACTTCCCTTGTATACACACCTACTCAACATTTCCTTCCTGTAAACTGTATTCATTACTTTATCATACTTACATTTAGTATTTTTAATGAGCTTTACTTCTTTCTATTACCATATTTGGTATTTACTCCTGCCTACCACATAAGCTCTACTTGTTACAACTATATTCAGCACCCTTCCTCTCATGATGCTAAAAATATGTCTCTTTACTAGTCTTCTTTTCTTCCTTTCACTATCTACCTTATACCACACAACAGTATCTTATCATACAGCAGCACCCACTCTTCCCTACTCCCACATTACTGGCAGCATCCCATGCTCACAACAAATCAGTCCATCTCTCTTCCATTTCTCACCATCACACCTCTATAAGACCAAGTCCTTTCCAAACAACTCACTCTTCTCTACCGCAAAGTCAAAAATGTCTGCTAAGCTTGACATCTTCTCATACATCCTTGCTTTCTTGGACACACTTCTTGCGGGTGGGGACATCCATCCTAACCAGGTCATGTTACTTAGTTACTCTTTTCTAAGGGCATCGGTTATACTGAACATGACATCTAGAAATAAAGTCCAATAAACCAATAAACCAATTTACTTTTCCTGTTCTAACTTACAGTTTGGGGTGATTGACTGGACTGAAGAGGTATTGCATCAGTTAGACAGGAAAACAAGAAAAATGATTCATGTTTGTCAAATGATGCATAAACGTCAGTGTATACCAAGATTATACGTATTCCCTGTTCTGAAAGAGGTGTCGGCCTACTCAAAACTGATTATATGTATAGACCTGAAGTCATAAGACTGCATACATATCTACTGAGATTATCAGATCAAAACACAGTAAAAGCTTAAAAACACGAGGTGAAGAAGCCTAAGATGATTTCTTTATTTGGTTTAGCAGAAACATTTCTGTGACAAGTGGGAATGGAAATCAAACCAGAAAGAGACAATAATCCCACAGCAACTGAATGGGCCAATAAACAAAAAAATATAAGGAGAATGATCAGATGAGAAGGATTTAAATGTGGAAAAGGCATAAATATTGTGGCAAGTGCATATAGCTCCTAGAACAACCTGACAATCAGGATTTGATGCAGGAATGGTTAAGTGAGGTGAACTGAACACAAAAATTGCAAGGTTAACAATGGTGGCCCAGGATAGTGGACAACATACATGTTGGTTTACAAAGTCTATGGAACATGTGGGAAAAGCAGACAAATGCAGACTCTGTAAAAAAGAACTGGAAACAGTCAAACATCTGGTTGCTGGGCATGATTCAATCATGACAGAGGACATGTTTACTGAATGGCACAATAATGTGGCAAGACTGTTGCATTAGCAACTGTCCAAATATGACTATATTGAAGTAGTTGGGAAGTACTGGAAACATGAACCACAGCACATTGTAGAGAATGATGCAGTTTATATCATATGAGATCACCTATTACCAACAGTTCAAAAAGCAGATGCAAGAAAACCGATATAGTAGTCCAGGCAAAAAAGACAAAGGCAACATTGAACTTTGAAATTGCTGCACCCATTGATTACAATGCCTTATGTACAGAAAGATGAAAAGTCATAAAATAGCAGGATTTGCAGGCAGAAATGAGAGCAATATGGAATAAAGATATTTGAGAAAGAGTATAACTGATATTTACAATAAAAAGCTCTAAATACCAACTTAGCTATTATCAAGAGTTTAACTCCATCTTTGACAGGCATTTTGACTTCAAACCACTTTAAAGATAATTAATCATATTTAATGGAGTAATCGAGTCAAACTCAATATGCTGTAAAAAGATACCTTTTTTATAATTGTCTAATGTTGCTTTAGTCTAAGGATATCCTTATTTGTTATGTAGGCCTGTTTTTCTGATAATGAACAGTGCTATTTTGCTGAGAGATTGCTTGGCAATGTAACAAACCTTTGACTTTTGACTTAAACATTGAACTATGTATGTATTAGTAAGGGCTTTTCATCCAGAAAAAAGGAGGTCATTGTCCCACTGTACTCATCCCTCATTAGACCCATTATATAATACAATGCCCTGTTTGGTAAGTACCTCTCAAGACATCTGCAACAACTGGAAAGGCCACAGAAACACCTCACTAAAATAAATCACAGGCCTAAAGTGGATGCTCTATGCTGACCATCTAAAAAAACTCCAGCTATACTCTGTCACATATCGTCTACTCAGAGGCATTCTCTGCTTAACATACAAGGCCATGTCAAACCCAAAGCTGTTGGACATGCTACACTTAAAGAAATCCCAATCTCTCAGAGACACATGCTCCAGGGATCTAAACCTTGTCAAAACAATGAACAAAACATACTGGAGGGATAGGTTCCTGACCCAGAGACTCCCCAGACTCTGGAATAGACTACCCATACATGTCAAGTAGACCACCTCTTTGGCCCTCTTCAAAAGGAACCTTGATGATTGGATGGGAGATAGGAAATTCACTCCGGGGATCATGTCAGTCACCCTGCTAGACAGGAGTCCAGGGAAGTAAATACCGTGGGAAGAAATAGCCAGGGAATTGTTATGGCTAGGCTTGTATAGGCCCTAGGGCCGATAGCCTAGTACCAACCTATGAACCTATGAACCTATAAATGATTTCCTTATCTCTTTAATGTATACATATACTTCCTAGTTATATGTATATGTGGTGACTAACTGCATTTATCAAGTTATATCCAAAATGAAATACTATTGTGGTATAAATTAAACAGCTCAGAATTAGAACAATTTGCTTTTATCTAATTACTATGCAAACTTTATCTACAACATTGTTAACATTTCCATTCATTAATGTCATCATAACAATATAACATAAACAATAAAGAGCTATAAACTGAACTATTTACTCTGACTTCAACTTCATTGGTTTAATCTGTTTGTTTATGGCTTTGGGATGAAATCTCTTATGTCAATAAAATGGAAGATTCTGGAGTATTATATTTGTGTATTATTGTTCATTGGCCATTACAGTATTTTCTTTGAAGTTGAAACTCTATTTATACATAGCTCTTCATTCTAACAATATTTCTCTTCTCGGTATAGGAGTATTAGGATTATGCCTGCTCAATTGGTAAGAAGAGTTATTCCCAGCTATTTCTATATCATTCTTCTCTGTTTTGTCTCCTTTGAAATTAACTGTTACAGACCATTCTATTTTCATCGTATCAGTTTGATCTTACCTCCTCTAAATACAAGTTTCACTGTTCTCACAAACCTCATAATGTCTTTAAATACTTTAATTGCCTTAATCTAGTCATGTTTTTCTTTTGTTCTTTTTCTTATTCTCTTCTGAAACACTGTAACATATTTTATCAGATTCATACATTTTATGAAACATATTATAGATCATTGGAAACCTGGAGTGATATAAAACCTAAGCAAAAGACAACTCTCTATTTTCACTTATTCTGTAAATCTGATGTCAGTATTGCATTTATTCAGGAGGCCCTCATGATGAGACCAGCAGTTCAATGTGAAAAAGAAATGCATCAAATATTCTGAATCTGTTAGGATTAGTACTAAACGATATGCTTGTGGTAATACTAATCAAACATTCATATACAGATAGTATTATACATTCAAGGTATGACTTAAAGGAGATGGTGCTATATTTGATTTAAAATAACTGCACTGTCCAAACCCTTATTAAATTTATACCCATCATACACCAAACAAGCCAATTTTATTTTTCAGATATTTAACTTTCTTGCCAGATTTAAACACCATTGCTGTATTCTGTGGGGTGATTTGAATTTAATTGTTGTTCTATCCTAAGACAGATCAGATAGTTAGATAAGTATATCTTGTGCCATTTTGATATGGCCCCTTGCAGAAGATCCAATTTATTTACTACTATCCCTGTTAGAAAACCTGGTCAAGACAGATTATTTTCTGATATCAAATAATCTTTCCATATGCAGGATCACTTAAACATCTAATTATATATAAATATAAATGCTACATCAAGTATTTGATATTTTCAAACAACTGGAGTTTTAATCCTCTATTCCTACAAAATGATTATATTGTTAAAGAGATAAATACTCCTTTGTTAGACTTTTCTAATAACATCTTCTTGGAAAATGTAAATATAGATATTCACTGGGCAGCTTTTAAAATCCAGTTGAGAGATTTATTAATTAATAAAGCAGATTTTTATAAAAAATATCACAAACAAAATGAAAGTGAAATTAAAAAGGAACTAAACACACTGCAATACAAACTGATCCAAAACTGTGATCCTAATATAGAGACACAAGTATTACAGATTAACTTAATGGACCTTATCTGTATCAACTGTCACAGTATGAGAGCAGAGTTTTGGCAAAGTGTTCAGAATGGATGTAAAGCCCATCTAAACTGCTAGCCAAATTAATTAGCAATCAATCAAAAGACCCCAAGTTATGCTTAAAAAGAAATAAGGGGGGATCCTGATAATATACATGAGATTTAGAAAGACTGGTGATAAGTCACTGTTTCTGTAAATAACTTCAGACCACAAAAACTTTTAGCATAATGACATAGACAACAAAAAGTAGAAAGGGTTGTTGTCAAACTTACAGAGCCTAAAACCAGAAAAATAATTAGAGATCTTGTAGACATATTAGAGACATTTTGGAAATGTTATGAAAATTTGTATAAAGCAGAGAAATGTAGAAATAAAGAGAGAGCACAAACTGAAATATTTATGGAAGCCTGACGTATGCCAAGGATAGAGGTAGAATAAACTCAACAATTAACAGTAAAGATAGGATTAAATGAGATAAAAATGGTAACATATAATCAATCTGCAGGAAAGACTCCAGGAATAAATGGTATTCCTCCGGAAGTTTGAAAGGTAGGAGGGAACATTTTAATAAAGATCAGGAATATTTTGTTTAACAGTGTTTTGATAGTAGGGAAAGCACCAACATTCTGGAAGAAAACTATAATATCTAAGGACAGTGATGACTCATCAGACCCAGCTTTGTATAGGTCCATTTTAATTTTAAACTATTATTATGGGTACAGGAGATTTTACCTTGCCATTTTGACCCCAGACAACTTGACCCCAACATTACCAGATTCCAAAACTATATCTGTAAAACTTTGAATGTACGGATCTAACATTAGTACAATATAAAAATCAGAACCAACGTCTACAGAATAAAACAACCATTAAAAACTTCATATGCACTATGTAAACAATAAAATCTGCTAGATTCAATACCAGAACTGACAGTAGTCATGACAGTATAAGATTAAATAAAAGAATATGAGCCATAAGCAAAGAATGTATTGCCAGAGTGAAATCCTGCTAAAATACCTGCTTGAACTGATTTAACACAGAGAATGTATTACCAACATTAAGTCTTGAGCTCCTTCTTTTGCTACTATTACGAGATGCAAGGCATGATGTATTGTCATTAGTAAAGCAACAGAAATGTAGAGTTTCATCACAGTATACTAAAAATGCACCTAGTGCCACCTGCTAGACCCCATTAAAATAGCAATAATAAAATTAATGTTTGAGACAAGACAATTTGAACTTAAAGAACAACAATGGGATTCTATTATTAAATGCTCAACTTTTCTGTCCTTTTTCTCCCTATTTATTGTCCCTGCTATTAATAAACAACAACAAACTATTTAAAATATTTTAAATTGAGTATTTATCTCCAGTAGAACAGTACCTTATTGCACTGTGGTGGTTTCACTTTCAAAAAACTTTTATCCTGCTCTGGAAAAGTCTCCAATTCATTGATGTCATCAAGGCCACTGAATACAAGTAGTTTTCTGGCCAATTCCCTCCCCAAACTGACATCACCATGACCATTCTAAAAACCCACCCATGTTGTGATGTCACAGCTCTCTGGTCCTTCCCCTACCCATACAGAAAGTAAAGACTAGAACAAGAAAACAGTACATAGCCAAGTCTCCTGCTGTGAGCTGTCAATCACAGCAGGTAAAAGCTCAAATTACCCTTAGCACTTTGACAGCTAGGGAAGTTAGGTGTGAAGGGGAATGTGAGATGAGTCAAACTACTACAATTCAGGCTTCACAAAAAAAACTGCAGTTTAACCATTCCAAAATGAAGCAGCAGTAAAAAACACTTTGAAAGTCTGTTATGTGGTATTTGCACTGTTTGTGTTTTAAGTAGTCACTGAATGGAATGAAGTGTTACTTAAAACTAACTGACTGAAAGACACAGTGTATGCATGTAAAATCAATACAGTGACAGGAGCTTTAGGAAGAAAGTGGCCTGTATGATGTAACTGAGCACTGCATTGCGGGACACGTAGAGGCAGACTAAACAATCAGAATTACTTCAAGATGCCAGACCCCATGGATTAGACACAGAAATTACGTATAAATATATTTAAAAACTGGTAAATAGACCCAGAGTGGTGTTAAATGTAGGAAACACCAAACCATGATGAAAAAACATGTTTTTGAGTCTGTGGGAGTGGTTCTCCTTTAAAAAAAAGTTGCAAAATGCTCATACATGCACACATTATGTAATGCCAATCGCACAAATTTAGAATACCTAAATGGAGCTGCTGATAATTTCTTAATCGGCTAAATAAAAATTATAAATAATATGTCAACTTTCTAATTAAAATTCCAAACTGATTTTATCATAGACATGTTAAAAACTGCAATTAATTAATAATATTAAATTTGTTAAATAAATGAACATTTACATATTAAAATGTTAAACAATATATTAAATTGCTATGTAAAATTCTTGAGTAAAATATTAAGCAGTAAAATGCTTTTATTACATTTAATTGAGGTCAAATAGTCTGAGGACAAATCATCCAGGGTAAAACTGTCCAATAAATATTCTCATAGACAATAAATATGAATTTAAATATGAAAGTGTATCTAATTGCATTGGGTTAAATCGTCCTGGATCAAACTGTCCTGCTTGCATTATTATAAAGTGTTTATGTCTGCAATAGTGAAAAGAATGGCAACATTGTTGCCAGAATTGAGAGCTATTGGCCAGTGTGTTTTCTGGTGGGGAGTCAAACATTTGACAACATTAATAGAGCAATGATGATCCACAGGGAATGAAAATGCCAATGTTGTTGATGGATATTGATGCAGATAAAGCATTCCAAAGGGCAAGATGGGATTTTATGAGTAGGGCAATAGAAGCATTTGCATTCCCTGATAGAGTAATAATGTTAATTAGAAAGATATATGAGGGATCAGAGGCAAGACTTGAAGTGGGAGGGTTCCTTGGTAACAAGTTGTGTCGGAACAGCAGAACCAGGCAGGAGTGTTCTCTTTTCCCTTTGTTATTTGTTTTATATTTAGAGCCACCGGAAAAGAAAATAAGGGATTCAAAAATTCAAGGATATTATTGGTATGCTAATCAAAAAAGTTGGCTTTGTTTTCAGACAATATTAGTTTGAACTTGATAAAACCAGAAAGGGACATCTCAGTGTTGTGGAACGTTTTGAGAAGTTTCAAATCTTTTTGGAATATAAAGTTAATTATGTACTCAGGCCTGAATTGATACAGTAATATTCATATTTATGGGGGCATAATAAAATGAAGTATTTAAAAGCATTGATTAAAAAGGATTATATTATGGTAGCTAAGGGTGTGTGGGAAGAGATTAAGTAAAATATAATACAAAAAAAAACTGAGAAACTGGAAGCTCTTGTTTATGGATATTTGTAGCAAGATACAAGCAGTGAAAATGCCTTTAGTCCCTTTAGTTTTATATATATATATATATATATATATATATATATATATATATATATATATGAATATGAATATATATATATATATATATATATATATATATATATATATATATATATATATAGGTCAGGTATATTTTTTATCAACAGGAACAGAAGTTGTGGACAATAATAAATAAAGAATTAAAGGAATTTATCTGGGATGGAAAGTGGGAAAAGGCCAAATGGGATAAGTTGATCCTTTCAATAGAACAAGGTGGTTAGGATTACTTGATTTAAATGGATATTTTAGAACTACACAGTTAAGATTCATATGCATAACACAGGCAGAAAGCTATAATTCAAAGTCATATGGGATGATGATGATGAAGACGGGATTCCAGAAATAAGGAGAGAGTGGAATTTCTGATGCAGATTTTTAAGGGGAATAACAACAGCCATGCAAAATATTATATTCATAAAGTAGCAGAAAGTATTCTAAGAACTAAGCCAGCATAAGAATGGAGAAAGGAGATTCTGTTGATAGGGATATAGCAATTAGAGCCACAGAGAACAGGCAAGAGTTGACTGTGATTTACTAGAGAAAACTGACAAAGGACTCAACAGCCCTAATTCCAAAAAACTTTCTCTCAGTGTGATTACATAAAACTGAGAGGAGGCTGAGAACGGGTATTTTGGAATCTGGTCCCCATAGTAAGCTTATTTATAGACAGGTCTTACACCAAATTAAGTCACTTACACTGAGAGAAAGTCTTTCAGAATCAGGGCAGACTTACACTAAGAGCAACTCTTTTGGAATCTGGCCAAAGGTATTTTGAGCAAATAACTTGAAAAGGAAATGTAAAAGAATGGGAAGAGGCCAAGAAGACATTTGGACTGCAGGCTTGAGACTGCCTTTCCTGTCAGGGGTTGATATCAGAGTATAGGCAAAGATAAAGGGGCAAGAGAATCCTAAGTGAAAGACTTCCTCTTTTAGAGTTTTTACTTGAATCTAGAACAGAAGTTGTTAAAAAGGAATAATTAGTAGGGCATATAATACATTGCATGATAACTGTAGAAATCAATCAGATGTTAGACAAGATTGGGAAGAGAGGCTGGATAAACAATTCACAATGAAACAATGAGAGGACAGATGTATGGCTCCAAATTTGCAGCAAAGTCTAGAAGATTTAGAACTTTTGCTTGGGAAGTGTTTACACAGGTATTTTTATACACAAAACAGACTCCAAAGAAATTGTCCTCAGTTAGATGGCAAATTTTGGATGTGTGATAGGTGAAAAAGAGGTAACTTGGAGCATATGTTTTTGGAGTATAATTAGATGGCAGACTTTAAAAATTCCCTACAGAGTACTCTGCCAGAAATATTGGGGAAGCAAATGGGTGTAACTAAGTTTTTGAGCTGGAATACATTATATGAAATGCCTAGACATAGTAAGGCCTTAATTCTAGTGGCTGCCAAAAAAGTGATCATGAGAAAATGGAAATAAAAGTCTAAAACAACTTTATTTGAAGTATTTAAAATTGTAACAAGGATAAAAGAACTGGAAATGGGATCTTTAGAAAAGGGTAGCAGCAAATTACATAGAAAAAAATGGAAGTTATGGTACCACTACATGCAGAATAATGTCTTGGACAAGGTTAAAGGGAAGGCATGAATTGAGCAATTTATATAATGTTGAGTTGCTGATAGTTATACAAAAGAATATATTTAGTCATCAGTCAGCGATGTCACCTCAAAGCAAGAAGTTCTCTAGTTCAATTCCCAACTGGGGTACCTTCTGTGCGAAGTCTGCATATTCACCCTGCGGTTGCACTGATTTCCACCAGGTGTTCTGGTTTCCTCTCACATTCCAAAGACATTCATTGGGTGCATTGGACACTCTAAATTGACTACAGATGTAAGTGTGTGTGCAAATGAGTGGCACAGATGAACTACCATGGCAGGGCTAGGCACCCAGTAGTGAAAACCTTGGCTCGAGATGATTGTCACTGTTGAAGGTGACACCCCAACCCCATGTGAAAAAGAGGTTGAGGATGTATGGATGGATATCTAGATCTATCTATATATTTGAAGTATAATGTCTGCAACTGGGAACATGTTTGTTTTTTATGTAAATTTGTGTTTGTCTATGTCTTAAGTGATAATTCAATAAAGGCATTAAAAAGACCCCAACTTAGATGGAAGTGCTATAGTCTGATAATATATTAGCAGTTCTACTATTGATGTTTTTCAAATTTTTGAGAAATTAATTTGGAATATTTGCAAAAATAGCTCATCTTTTACTGAACAAAAATATATTTAATTTGTCTACTCAAATTATTGAAATTAGTAATTCTATCTAGTCCTTGAGAAATGGGAACACCTAGACATGATGGATTTACCATAGAGTTTTAGAAATGTTCTGAAAATCAGATTTCTAAAATTATTTTATCTATTTTAATTATATTAGCCTTTAGCCAGTAAGGCATATCAGATCCCTATAGTGACAGTGAAAAACAATCTTAATACCTAAAAAACAAGTCAGACGAATAGATCTGAACTTTTAAACTATAGCTTAAAGGCTTTGATTTACATTGACATAAAGCATTATACAATGTCCTTTGGAAATAGACTAAAACAGATCTTACCAAATGTAATTTCTGTTTTGCAGTCAGGTTTTATTAGCAATAGATAAATGTCCAAATGATCATTTTAGAATCATTACAATTCTTACCAAAATATATAAATGCAATGTATATGCTCTAACAGTTGATGCAACAAAAGTTTTTGATGAAATATATCTTAATTTTCTTTTTACAAGTTTAATCAAATTTGATCTCCCTGATGTTTTTATATATTACATGCGTGTATTATATTCTAATCCTTCTACTCAGATCACAATAATCAGATCTTTTTCTGCCCCTGTCTGGATGAAAATGAAGTCAGACAAGGATGCCCACCATCTCTCCATCCACTATTCTCCATCTATTTAATCTCTGTACTGATATTCTTTTGCACAGCTCCACATCCTTTTAATGTTAAGCTTAATTTTACAATATTCTTGATGCCATCAATATTTATTTTACATGCGTTAATAATGACATTCCAGAATTATTATCAACTATCCATGATGTCTCTAAATTCTCTAACTGCAACTTTAATATCCAAAAATCCTCTCTTTTTCCTTTAGTGCAGATGAAAAAAAAACCCTTTGACATATCCAAAATTGAGTGCTTCAACCTTATCCATTCTATTAAACATAATGGAATCATTTTTTCAATAATAAGTGATACAATCATCAGAATAATACTTACAAATCATAGTTAAATATTCTCTTAGATATCAAAAAATGGAATTTAATAAAATTATCTTTGTTATCAAGAATTGCAATAACAAAAATGAATGTTTTTAAGACTTCTTTTTATCTCATGTCCATAACTAGTTTATCAAAGTTTATTTTGTTCCTAAAAAATCTCAAATGTCTTTCCACAAAATATTATTCCCCATAGATAAGGCTACATGAAGCTACCAGGGTATTTTATTTATTACTTAATTAAATATTCTTCTTAGCTGATTAAAACCAATAGTTTTTTTTATCCAAAAATTGAAAATCGAGGCACAGTGTGGTTTCATATCCAGTGCTGATAAATAAAAAGTTATAATTGTAATCCTTTAGCTGTCGCTTTCCTAAAATATAAAGATATCAGAGTAGTAAAACTACATTTTTAAAATACCAAAGAAACCTTTTCAAAATGAATGAAATGCTTAAACTTAGAGGATATAGCATCTCTTTCTCATTCAACCTATACATAACAATCCATATATCTTAATTGGATGATGAATCTTTCATCCTTCCCTTTAATTAAGAGCAGTAATGTTTGGGAATTTTTGTCTAGAGAAAATGTTTTCTTATTTCAAATATATAATCACCTGATAATACTGAAATGTTATATAACCATTTTTAAATCAAATTTGTAATACTTTGAAAACATATTTGCCCCTGCATGAAGATTCTTTATCAGCAATTGACCACTTTACATCTTTATTATCAGCTCTTATATCATCTAAACCTATTTAATAATGCTTATTTCACCCCTGTAAAAATACTCTTTGTATAGCTCACTTCCTAATAACCACATAGCTTGTGGCTCACTTGATGCAAACTTACTTCAGATATTATGGAACTGCAAATATGTGAAACAGTTATGGGTAGTTCTACAAGAAAAGATCAATATTCTCTTTCCCAAGTTAGCCCCTCTCTCCTGACAATTTACAGTACTACATATATCTCCTTCTTACAGTATTACCCTCATCACGTCATGCCGAAGTGCGAAAATATATCCATGAAGGACACTAAGGTCTCACAAAATAACATGAAAGACCAGAAATATCAGTAGGGTGACCAGACATTGCAAAACTTGTGTCAAACTGTCAATTCTGTATCGTGCATCACCAAACTCGAATAAGACAGCCATTAATAATGACATCCTTACCACAAGATCCTGGGCCAAAGATACTTGCTGCAATATGTGAGCCTGAGGGAAAAATCTGCTCAGTAGTATTGGACTATTACTTTCATGATATTGTAATATTATATGCATTGACAGTGACAAGCAAACAAATAACAAGGCTCAAGACCATGATCGCAAGATATGGAATACCCACTGAATTGGCTACAGACAATGATACACAGCTGATGGTGACTGGATTCCAACAGCTTGCTGATTACTACGGCTTTACTCATGATATGTCAGGTCCTCACCGTACTCAATAAAATGGCTCCACAGAGACAGCACTTCAAACAGGTAATAGATTTTGAGAAAACCTCATTTTCAAGAAGCACTAATGTCAAATCTAGCTACTTTACACAATGTTAGAGGAGTAAACCCATCCCAGGATTAACATGCCAGTGTTGGAATCAAATCATGAGCCAAAACCTATTCCACATGAGTCAGTAAAACAAGATGACCAGAATGATAAAAATGTATGCAACAAGTTCTATAACAGACACAGTTCTGCACAACAAGTGTCTGTCCTTCAACCAGGCTAACCATTGTGCCTAAAGACAGATGTTGAGAGAAAGTAGGACACAACATGTGTTTCAGAGTAAAAAAGTGGTGAACTGAGGTCATATATTGTGGAAATAGAGAATAGCACAGAAGTCAAGTGATAACAGGGACAGATTCAACTAGTTCCTGATGAACCGCAATCTAAGTGCCATGTATTCAGGCTGAGAATAACCAGGTCTATATCCAGTGAAAGTGTTACTGTCAACTTGAAAGAGTTGCCACAACCCAATAACCAAGACAAGGGTAGACTTTGGAAGTCCACAACATTTGATGCAATCCATGTGCTGTCCAATTAGTGTGAGTGTTTCTTATCCTGTTGAAACTGTTTTGCAGAGTGACACTAAACAAAATACTATTAATTATAATTGTTTGTATAACCATTCCTTCTACTGGTCCTAGTTCTATTTCCAGTAGCACTGAAGTGAAGCATGGTGGAAGAGAAATCAAGATGTCAGTTTGTTATAGAAACTGTAATCAAGTAATATGGACAGATAAGTGATTGTTTCAGATTTTTCCATCAAGAAAAAATATGTCTTCTTGAAGTAATGTCTACCTCAATTGTTTTTATTTCTTAAATAGTGAAATAATATGCAAAAGGAATTTAGAGCACTTATGCAGACAGGATTATTTCTACAATTTATGTATACTGGTAGTACATATATCCCCTCTTCTTCATTTCAGAGAGAGGTCTCTCTTTTTGGTGGAAGATGAGATTATAAGTAATGCATGGCTGCCATGAGCAGTATATGCTATTGATAGTAATAGCATCATTGCTGCTTTAAGATGAATATACAGTATTGCTGATTTACTTAGTGCTGTATCCCATAGTGCATTGTGTCTTGTGTCAGTTGGAAGTGCATATTCATGCTGATTGAACTGTTAACATCATTCTCGGGTTATTAGCTTTATTGCAAATGCTGGTGTGGCCTGGAATTATATACACTGCCATTCAACATGGCTGGGTAGCCATAGAAAAATAGTAGGTTGCATTATTGTTCAAGAAGCATTTACATTTAACAGCTTTTTAATTACTTTCTGAATTTTTAGTATGTTTCAATGGCCTTTACAAGACTGGGTAGGAATTCTTAAATCTTTGGAACTTACATTAAGAAAGCATGTTCTGTGCAGTAGGGTTTATTATGGGATTCTAGCAAGTTGTGAAATGAGGGAAGTGGTATTTACATTGCATGTGAAGGTATCTTTGTTCAATCTGCTATCAAAAAAGGGAAACACATCTAAACTGGGCAGCATAATAAGCACACTTGTAAAATAATAATTTTGATTTAATTTTTTGAAAGACACTAATACATAATTCACATAATAGCAACATATTCTACACACAGGATGCACTCTAAGACATATCACCCAAAGCACAGCAGTTATGGTGAAGTAAATATTTATTTCATATGCCCTTGGTGCTGAAAGGTGAACAATTGTAAAGGTCATTCAAATGGACATATTCCTCATTCCGGCTTGAAACAAAATCTAAAGCTGACCCTTTAAATTTACTTAGCAGAAAGCACGTATAGGCATTCCTTATAAGGTCTTTTGAGAAGTGTCATGTTTGTGTAGCTATATACATTTTATTTATTTTTTATTTATCTATTGGCTAGATGATCCCGATTACTGAGGCCCATTTTCAGTCATTATCTTGTTAAAAAATAAAGACGTAACATTAAACGATACAGTAGTAAAAGCACTGTACATCACACACATACAATATTTTTAGAGAGCAGTATGTTTTCTCTAATTTCACCAGATCATTTGGGTTCCTAATACCATGACAGGAATGGACCCCATTCCTAGGTGAGGGTATAATTAAAGTTCATGAAATTAGTTTTATTTCAGTTTTTGATGTTAGCCAAAAGTGTTCTTCACAGCACCCACAATAATCCCAGAACTGATTCCTTCTGTAATTTATATGGAGTTACATGTATAGGTGGCATATCTAAATATGACAGTGAGATCCTTTTTATTAGAGCTATTGCTCCTACTATAATTGGAACTGTCTGAACAGCCAGCTGTGAGGAATCCTTGTACAAGATGGTCCTTGCTGCCAGGAATTCATTGCCCAAAGAAATTGCTGCAACAGACAGTCACTTACGTTTTAAGAAAAAAAAGTGAAATCTCACCTTGCCGACATATACGAATGTAATTACTTCTGGGACATGTGATAGCAAACCTGCTTTTCACATCTTTGATTTTTCACATGACTTGATACTATAGACCTGCTGTAGTTTTGCTCTATAAATTAAAGTATAGTAAGGTTTTGTGTTTTTTTATAGCTTAGAGCATATTTCCACCTCTAGTATGGTTCTTCTTCTTTTGAATCTTAATGCAGTAGAATTTGTTTCAAATTATTCTTGTAATTATATTTCTGTTAATTATTTTGTTTGTTCCATATTGTCTTTTGTAATGTCTTTCCATTATGGTGAAGTTAGAGGCTTTAAATGGTCCTGCATCAATACAGCCACCCAGTCAATAAATGATAATTAAACAAATCCATAAATCCACAAATAAATACAACAATGAGCCTGTCTGTGTATCCTGAAGCTTGTAGCCTCGCTATTCTCTTCATGAGGATCCTTTCAACTTTCTGTTATTGTACACCATGTTTAAGTATGTAAGTTTAAAATGCAGCACTGTTACTAGCGTGATCATCCTGATGATTCTTTGATTAATGCATGAGCTATGCTAGATGTCTGCATATCTACTGTGGAGGCATTTTGATCATTGAGAAGAGTTTGCCCAATATGCATGTCTATGTTTCAAGCACTGTTTCCCTTTCTGAGTATATGCACCTTATGTTTTTTAATAATGTTCACAATATTAATTTTCAGATGCAGGATACTACATTTCTTTAAACCATGCATGAATTGTCACTAAAGTACTATAAGTCTGAAATGCCTAGCCCCCCACCCCCCAGTGCAGCTCAGTACCACTGCATCCACTTTGGAGATAGTGCAACACACTGTAAAGTCATCTACATATTTTGTCAATCACAGGTGATTGCCAGCTTTTGCCACTGCAAGTAAGGTGCTAGATTATAAAAACAGCCTAGTAACCAGTCATTGTACTCCACATTGAAATGCAGTGTGCCTAAGCAATTTCCCCATCTGTAACTCACTGTATTATATTACATAACCATCATTATCAGGGTAAGTGTATGGCTTAGAGCATATTTCTACCTCTAGTATGTTTCTTCTTCTTCACGGGTAAGTGTATAGCCATTCATTTGTAACTTTTTGGCTAATTTCCTATTATGTAATCTTCTTTTAATCAAGGTAATTCTACAGGTATGAATTTTTAACTTTGTAGCTTATTTGATGCACCTTCATGCATTAAATAGCGTTAAATGTTTTTTGCTAGATCCAAATATGCTATGTGAATGCTCACATCTTCATATGCATCAATTGCTTGTTTAATAAATGCTACCAAATTTAGACAGCAGGAACATATACTGATCCTGATCTAGGAATAAGTGGTCCAGCATTTCTTGCCAGAACAGATTGGTGATCACATTTTCTGTTACTGTATAAAGTATGTCTTCTAATGCGTTATTGATTGTATTGCTCTAAAGCACACCCTTTTTGGTAAAGCACACCCTTTTTGCTAAAGCATGCCCCTTTTCTTGAGCTAGGCAAACTGTGTGATGCAGTTTTTGTTCCAAAACAGCATAAGGAGTTTCTATACAATAAATTATGCATACAGTTTTAGACCAGGAAGGAGGAGACATAGGCAGGTTTTACAGCAAAAGGAACCCAGAGGCAGTAAAGAACATAAATATCACAAAACAGGTCTAACAGGGTAGTTAGCAACAAAATGTATATTAAAGGGATTATAAGCAGAGTAACACAGCACAACAGAAAAACATGCCTACAGTGCATTTATAAAAATAACTGAAAGTTTCATCGCAAATTTTTTAGATCTCTTGCTTGCGTAAACTTAGATCATATTAGAGGTAAATCATGATTTATTTTAGATAGGCTGATGGTGTTTTTAAAACATATGCATTATATACTTAATATACATTTTCATAAGTTTATTAATAATGTATTAAAGTAATATTAAACAGTATTTCTTCATTTATTTACTTCATAACTAATGATTTTACTGAATTTATTGCATTGGGCAAAACCAGTCATGCTTTATTAACTTTTCTATTTAAAATGTATCTTTATGTGTGTGTTTTTTATTCTGGTAAAGTTTCATGATAACTTGAGATGAAGGCACTTAATTAAAATTAATTTTATCTTGAGAAACACTTGGATTCACTTGTATATACTGTATGCCAAACTTCTATATACAGTACATACAGTAGTTACGAGGGGTTGGTTAATGACTTGTGGACTTAGTTCTCTGTTGGCATCATTTAGTGTTATTGGTTTATGTGTTACTGTCATAGTAATATGTTACCTGTTCTCTTTAAAATAAACAGAATTTATATAAAAAATAACAATAAAAAATAATCCCCACTTCAGACAATTTTAACCTGAGGAGTAATTAATGCCTACTAGCCAATCAAATTTACACTTTACATCAATTCATACATATTACATTTTTTGTTGCAGAATTTATTACTGGGGAGTTATGCATTAAAATTAAAGCTTGATTATTTTGAAGTTTATCTAAGCTTACTTCCCCTCCAACTAATCATACTTTAGACTTTGACTTCAACTTCAGCTTTATTTTTTTCCAGCAAAAAAAAAAATACACTCAATAAACACAATAAAAAGTAAATGTAATAAATGTATAAAACAGAGCAGGTTTAACAACAACTTATATTCCCAGCTCTTCACTTCAGAAATTACAGCACCATAATTAAATTTATGAAAACATACTCTGAAGCCAAATAATTCAATTAGGAAGAGTGCCAGTTGATATTTGTGCAACAGAAATCTACACGTGGGCAAAAATTGATGCTGCACAGGAAAAATTTTCATGGACACAGTGTTGATTATATTTAATACTGAATCTTAAAGGGAGTGAGGCCATCCACAAAGATTACTCAATATGAAAAAAAATGTGTGACTGAACTTTCACGCTGTTTCTTTTACAGAATAGTTGTTTACAAGTCAGTCATTCACATTTATAGTATAGACCTCCTAAAAAGGAAGTGTATGATTTAAATTGGCAGCAAATAGCATAATCAAATGAATGAATGAATGAATGGAAACCCTGATGGAAAACTCATGCATTCTGATATATATTTAGCAGGTTCCTGTCACTAGATCAACAACATTTTCATAAGTGCTGACAAATCAAATGAAAACCAGTGAAACAACTTTCACTGACAGTGGAGTTTTCTTTTTCTTCACTGTTGTGCAACCTCTGAGTAGGTGTACTTAAGCTCAGGGGTGTACCTCTCTGCAAAAATAACTTACTTCTGAAGTTCAGTGAAACCTGTTTTGCTTCTTTCGATTGTTCAGCACTAGATGAGTGTGCTGCCAATCAGTCAACGTATATCCATATTTAGCATATGAAAAACTCCATATAATTATAATGCTATTGAAAGTTTTTCAGGAGTTGTTAACAACATATCAAGAATGAATCCTTTATATGACATTGTCTTTTATGTTTTGTCTCTTTTTGGCTCCCTTGCAGATGACCATCAGCTGCTCCTACTCTCTCTCTCTCTCTCTCTTTGTCCACCAAGTTTACAAACCCAACTGTCCTCTACTGGATTTCCTCCAACCACTTTTGTAGCCTGTGAGGAAATAAACGCATCATGGACAAAGTCAAATTTCTGCCAAGGGATTGTTTTTCCCCTTAAGGCCTAACCCCTAACCTTATGCATACACATACTGTCTAAGGTGTTGGCATGCATCAGGCACTGCAGTGTGTCATTCTTATCTCTCCATGTGACTCAGCAAGCACTCTGCCCCCATGTAAAAAAAAAATCCCCCGCATACCTCCAGTCTGCACCAGGGATCGACCACAACAGTGTGACCACATGTCCTTCCCTGTCTCTCTACCCTGTGATAACAAAGCAAACATAAACTGCCCAATCCCACCCCCACCTGAGCCCTCCAGCATCTTAACCATTAATCAGTCTCAGGGTGACTGGGTCACAGACAGGGTCTGATTCGTCGGCATCATTAAGCTGGGTTACATGTGATGTTATTTTTTGTTGTTGATTTCATTCACTATAAAGGCTTTCAGGAAGCATTTTCTTAGCCCAGTATTGAGGATGTGTTGATGATAGCATACATTACATGTTTTGAAACGTTGGCTACCTGGATTTGATTTAACTAATAATGGATATCATGACCATTTTCCATGCCAATGAAACATGGTTATCGTTCTCTTTTTTTATTAATTAAAACAATTTCTGTAAAGCACCAGTCAATATCTTTGTAATCATCTTAGACTATGTTGCTTGACCAGCTCATTTAACTGAATATTTCCTAGATTCATTCAAAAATCACTATCCTTGTGTAACAATGGTTAGTTTTCAGCAAGTTATAGCACTGAAATTAAATGCATTAGGTTGGTTCATTTTATGTTTAATAATATTTGTTGCATTCATTGCCCTGTTTTTTGATTTTTGCTTTAACTATGGCACTTGATGCACTTAACTATGCCATGAATGCAGAGGACTTCTCAGATCCTTCAATACCAATCACAATGTCAGAGCTGATTGATAGCCAGTATTATGAGTAGAGGCTACTCAGTAAAACCGTAAGTGAAATTAAAACTGGTTACTCTTAGAAAGGAGCTTCTGCAGGTTTGGTGCCATGACAACTTACATTTTAAATACATGTATCTTATGCTCCTTTCTTGATCCGACACTCTGTGATATAATATTTGAGGTATGGGAGGATAATCCAGGTATTATTCACATGTTTTGGAGTTGCCCATTAATAACAAAATTCTGGGAAGAATGCATCTTTGAATGGCACAGGATTTTTCTCAAAGGTGTACCTCACTCTTGGAAAAAAGATGTAAATTCAGGCTCTTTGGAAATGCGTCAGAGGATTTTATCATACTGACTGGTGGATATACAGTTAGGACAAGGATTATTCTGTCTGTCCATGTTTGAGCAGTCTTCTCATTAAGAGAGTGCAATTATGTGCAGAAATAGTTGAAAAGCATGAGTATTGGATCATGATTTGCAGTTGTTTCTTTTATCATTTTTTAAGTGTATGTCTATTTACTGGTTGTCATCTTAAAGCTGACACATCTAATAAACATTAGTAATAAATAAAAAATACCGTTAAACTGGTTTATATATGAATTTTTCACCATTCCTTCTCATGATCATTTTGCTGTTGTTGCTGTGATGTGGTGCCTCAAATGGTATTAAACAATGTCAACAAAATAAATGCGTCGTATTAAATTTGTGTGTATTGGTAAGTCATTAAATCTTTACAACTTTAATATCTGTGTGTCAGTGATAAACAAGATACACTTTTTCATTACCATATTAATTAAATTGATAACTGAGAAGTTAAATAGGTATAGCACAGTATTTATATTTTTTCATATTATGATATTAAGAACACGTAAAGCTGCTGTTTTGGGGCATAGTTTATCTGTTAACTTAGTACTCAGACTTAACCCTTGTGAACTTATTTCAGCCATGATCCCTGTGTCATATACATGGAAAACATTTATATAACATTTTAAGTAGTTGGTGAATCAACATGTTTTAGGAATTCAAAGTACGAGGTGAAAACCCACACAGACTCATAGAGAACATGCAAAAATCCATACAGTGAAGAACCATAGATCTGGACTGAATTTTTTTTTTCTGGCACTAGGAGGATGAAACCCTAACTACTGAGTCTTTGTCTTATTTACATGAGAGACATGCATTCCTTGAAATAATGTTAATTTATTCAGAAGAAAGAATTATTAGTAGGGCATGTGCATCAATAAGTGACATGATGCATTAGTGCAGATGGTGGCACTACAAGCCTGCAAAGAAATGAAGCAGCAATGCAGGACGATAGCACTATGCAAGGGATCAACACCAAAATTCAAATTTGCTGAAAAAGCAGATAGAAAACTCTTATACAGCAGATCTGAATAAGTTGCACTATGATTAGATATTCCACACACACCTGATGAAACTCGTAGCCTTGTGCTCATCCTAAACAGCAAAGTGGTAGGCAGAAATGTCAAGATAGGGAGAGATAAGGATATTAAATATATATATATATATATATATATATATATATATATATATATATATATATATATCAGCACATCAGCTTTCTAATATGAAAACAAGCATAATAAAATATACAGACCAAAAGAAGTAGAGAGGAAGCCATGAAAACAATGAATCAGAAAAAAGGGGAACACATAGCAGGCAAAATGAAGATGGTGGTCCGAACTTACTAGTGGCCATTGTTCACAGCTTCCGTGGTCTAAAAGAACTTATGGATCTATAACGCCAGCAGTGTAGTGACATATAGGCAGCAATTGTTTATTTAAAAAATTATGTGGGATGTTTGACATGTGGCGGGGGGGGGGCAACACATAATGTACACACCTCAAGGAATGGGAGGATGGACCTGTAACATATGACATATCAGCATGCAGGGACATGCATGCTGATATGTCATACATGACAGGTCCATCACATGCATTGCAACAGCCATGTTGACCAGGTATATGAAGGTTTACAATATCTTTGATTAAAGTGTTGCATGTTGCACAAGGTATTTTGACATAAGTCTCATTATGTGCACAAGTGTAATGCATGCTTCTGTTTTGGCTATGTGATTGCAGAGCATCTATTACCCACTTTCTTCTTGAACTCATCAATTGACTCTGACACAGGATGTGATGTGCTACAGAGAAGCAGTATGGCCGATGGTACACAAGACACTGCATTTGGGTTTACTTTGACCAGCCCAGATGGCAAAAGTCCCATAGCCAAAGCTATTTTCTTTGAAAAGGAGGGCAAAGCCCTGGGAACTAACTTTGGGTGGCATGATGCCAGGGAATCTTCTTAGACTAGGCTTATATAGGTTCCAGTGCCATTAGCCTAATACACACCTGTGAACCTATGAACCTAAGCATTGCCATATTGCCTGAGCCAGCATATAATGGCTGCAGCCTTTGTCACCATCTCTTGGATGTTCTGTCCCTTGAGAATTCATGATCATCTTGTGAAGCCTGTGACAGCTTCCCTTCAGGCATCTGGGGTTCTTGGAGTAGCTCACCCACGATTAGAGCTGGCAGATTATCATGGTTGGATGTGATCATGTTGTGCAACATGGAACATGCAATCAATATTTGTACAACCTTTTGAGGTGTGCACTGTACTGCATCCCTGGAAGTGTCCAGACACCTTAATCATGTCTGTAGCATGCCAAATAATATCTCAGTGATGTTTCAAGTTGAGATGTGTGCTCTGTTAAATACATCTTCAGCAAGCATTGATGAGACTATGAATGGTTTTCTGAGCCAAGGCTCTAGTAAATAACACCATTATCAGTTGATATAAATGAACAGAACATAAGCCTGGTTTCTTTACAGTGTAACATGATAACATGGTAACATGGGACATATTTGTCACAATCAGCTTTATTTACCAAGTAGTAGCCCCTCTGGAATCTCATCCTATTGGAATAAGGCCAATAGAGCACTTTATCCCCAGATAGCTGCTTCATGCATGCTGCAGTGGTTGTTGCCATCAGGTTAATAATGAGGTAATTTGATGAGCACACTACCTAACAACTGAGCAATGTCCAACTCCTTTTGTTAAAGTAACATTTTGCATTATCTCCTGAGGGAGGGTTGACTGGAATGTGGCTGCAATCAGTTGCACCAAGGACATAAAGAAAGTTGGCTATTGAACCAAACTGTCCATGGCAACTTGTTGATCCTTTGGCGTTCCTGGGAAATGGATAAACTCATTTGTTTTGCTGCATGCAGCTGACAGGTATTGTCCTAGTATGTATCTAGAGGTGGTCTGGGACACCCCTATTGTATAAATCATGTGCTGCTTGAATGTCCCAGAAGACATTATACTAAACCTTAGACCCACCATTGTCTATACTGAGAATGGGTTACCACACAGACTGTGTGAGGTCATGTGGGGAGCCCACATCCTATACACAGCCAGCACCAGTTGTCTATCTAATCTGTATGTATCTATCTATTATTTCTTGATCAGAGATCTGGCTTAACTGCAGCTAGGCTCAACACTGTACTGCTTGTCTCCAGATATAGAGATTCATTTGCAAATCAGCCTGTAACATACCCTGCAAAGTCCTTGAACTATTGCAGTACATTGTCAGCATAAGATATTCTTTCTGCTATTTCTACAGAATTCAAAGTAAAATTTTGCAATATTATTTGTAATTTCCAAATACCAAATCAAATATATGTATCCTCTGCTGAACACTTGCTGTAAAGTATTAGTGTACTAATTTGTCACATTTTAATGTCATTGGGTGCCCACATGTTTTGAAATCAGGTGAAAATGCACTGAATCCGCAAACAGCATATGCCACAATCATTAGCATATACACTTGACTGTTTCCCAATTTGCTCTTACCCTCAGCTCTCAGAACTCTTTCTTCTGCGTACTGCCCTGTGTACAAATAATTATAGAATCTGGTCACTAACTCTTTATATTGCTGACGTTTGGGGTACTTCTCTGTTTACCCTGTCTACTATTTTTCCATCTGAGAGAACTCTATTTAATTTATAGTCCGTGCCATATTAATTTTCTACTGTTTTTCTCATGTTATCATCCTAAGACCTGCTCCAAGTGTTTCTTTTTTCATTTAGTACATTTTATGTGACAACATATCAAAGGCCTTGTCTAAACCTAAGAAAGTTATATGTCAAAAAAACAGCTAAGCAAAACTCAGTTTTTATATATTGTTTTTTATGAAGCATTTTATGACTAGCAACAGTTATGATACAAAGCTGAGAAGAAAATCCTAATAAATAAGAAATTGCTATTAAACAAAAAAATAATTAAATACAGCAGAAGTAGCTTAAAAGTTGAAAATTGCAATTACAAAATAAATGTATTTATTTATTTATTTATTTCACATTTGTTAACCGGGTTAGTCCAACTGGGTAAGAAATTACCCATTTTCAGTGGAGTCCCGAGGGGAAAAGCCCCGAACAAAGCATACAAATACATACAAATAGAGACAAGTTAACAATATAATGAGCAAAACAAACTTATGGATACAATGGATAAGAAAATAAATGTAATCCAAGGAATAGTTCAGAGCTATATACAAAGCTATATACAAATAGCTAAATAAATGAAGATTGACTGTGGGCAGGATTCACGAAGCCTCCGTGTAAGAGATACATGGCTTACACGGAGGCTGCAGTTAATCAGTGTGACGTCAGCATGTCATGCATATGCATGAGGGCATGCTGAATCACTCCTAAGGCTAACACGGTCTCTGGAAGACAGTAGGGGGCGTGTCCGTAGGCCGAGCCCTGCAAGCGGACATGCCCCCAGAAGAGTAAAATTGCCCAAAGTAAACACCCACGACAGAGGCCATGGAAATGTGAATAAACACAACACAACACATGCCCCCACTGACTATGAACATAAAATATATAAATGAACATGTTATATATTTTTTTTAAATCGTAAAGATGTTTGCTCGTGAGTGCGCTCGTTTGCGCGGGCGTGCCCGTAACTTAGCCACAGTTAGCAGTCAGTGGAAAAGCATATAAGAACTAAATATGCAAAGAAAACCAAAAAGCAATAGCATAGCGGTAGAGACATTGGCTGAAAAGCAAGCACCCATGGTTCGAGCCCCCACAACATCAATTTTTATTTTTAGTAAAATAAGCACGAAACAAGTCCCTGAAAAATATGTACACATATAAAATCATATTTTATGTAAAATGTAATGAAATAGTCCATTTATTTTGAAGAAATGTGAGATAACAAAACAATAAAAAATGCGAGATGTGCCTATAGCTGAGCTACAGTTTAACAAGGTGAGTGCATCTGCCCGTAGGTGAGCAGTGGTTTAACAGGTGTAAAATGAGGGCCCGTAGGTAAGCAGTGGTTTAACAGGTGTAAAATGAGTGCCCGTAGGTGAGCAGTGGTTTAACACGTGTAAAATGAGTGCCCGTAGGGGAGCAGTGGTTTAACACGCTGAAATTGTGTGCCCCTAGCTGAGCTGAGCGTAATATGCATGCTAACAGCCAAATGAAGCGTAAACCAGTGTACCCCGTTTGCGCGGAGCTGCACACCGCGCCAACAAGCTAACCAACAGGCAACGTTGAGCAAGCTGTATCAAAACTGCCTTTACACAGACACACCCCCTAGCCTGTCTAGACAGTCATGGTTCAAACCCAGGATACTATGCACCATAGTCAAGTTACTGAACCACTAAGCCATGACAGCAGTACATAGAAATGCAGTAATAGCAAATATATAGGAATGAATACAAAGTGGAGCATGACAAAGCAGGTTTTGTGAAGTTGATACAATTCCAAAATGGCCTATCACAGATATGCGCGGGAAAAACAGCATATATAAGCCCCATATGTGGGAATACACAGCATAGACGATTGTAGAACTAACTTGCAGCCAGAATGTCAGGAGTAGGTGAGGGTAGTTGCTTTCGAGCACAGAGGTGGGGCGTTGAGGAGTCCAGATACATGGTCTGGCTCCTAGTCCACAATCATGAGGCCCAACTCATGCAGAGCCAGGTCCTGTGGGGAGCATATAGGGCTGAGATGTGGGACCGGTTGGCTCATGATCTCACCAGTGCCACAAGGATTCCAAGGACTGGTGAGAAGGTCCATCACCACCATGCGGACCTGAAGAGACGCAAGCAGGACCAATTGAACCTTTGGATCCAGGAGAACCGGCAAATGCCCAATGCCCCACTACTGAGTAAGTTACATTTAATTATGTATGTAAGAAATTAGACTAGCTGATATCATGGAGATGTGTATTCCAATATTACTTCATTTATATTACAGCTGCAGGTGTCCGTTCTGCGAACCCAGGAGCCTATGGTGATAGGCTGGTGCGGTTGCGCCACCAGGCAGGTCAGTAATCCTCTCCCAGTAACTGTAAAGAAATATAAAAGTATGACAGTTAGCAAAAGAGTGCAGTGTAGTCACTAAGTAATAAAATGTGCAAATAACAATGTAAGAGTGTTTGCAAGTACTGCTTGATTACAAAAGTGTGTTGCAGTCTGTAATCCAAACAGAAAAATGAAAATGTCTGAAATAAAGTCTGAAATAAAGATGCCCCACCTGTAATATAATAGTACACAACCTGCAGCAGGCTGAAAAGTACAGCTGCAGAAGATGAGCAAATCACATGTGTGAAATATACCCCTGTTGAAATACTGAAACATGACAGAAGTGAGACTGCTGGAAAGGATTGTAATAACTACAGGTAAAACATGTCAATAAAGCCTAGAAGCAAGTACCATCCTGAATAACAAGTGAGAGAGTGTGAAAAAAAGTTATGAATCCACCAATAAAGTAGTAATAACCCCTGAATAAAGTATACTGCAGTCAGTACAGAATGAAATGAATGCGACAAGCAGAACCAAACAGCAAAATGTGTTCAAAGTGTTGCTGCCGCTGGAATGTGTATCCCAAAATCTGGATATGTTGCTCTCAGTCTGCAATATGCAGATAGTATGATTGTCTGACATACCAAACATCCACAGTTGTCTGTAGCTATATAAAGCAAATGTAGCAGGATGATGTAGCTGAACAAAGCCAGATATGAATGTGTATGAAGAACAATAAAATGTATATTGATGTAGCAGTAACAGTCCTATCACCAAATTGAAGTAGTTATCATATAGGAAACTGTAGTTAGAACAGTAGTGTGTATATATCTGCAGCTATTAGAAATGTACAGCATATGTATTGGTATTCGAAGGTGTTAATATTATTTTCTTCACCCCACCCTATAACCACATATAACCCATTCCACGTGAAAATGGTATGTGCAATCACAATTAACACCCCTGGACATTTGTCCTGTTGGGTCATAAATAATTGCATGTCCATTGATGCATCTGCCCTGTTCATACATCCAAACCTGATGGCCTGTTGCCATCAATCAACCCTGCATGTTGTTGGACTGTGTATTGCTGTTCAAACTATGCATGTGTTAGGTTCGCTGTTCAATGGTGTGAATATCTGGGTGTTTGGTTAATGGGAATACTAATGCATGCTGTTACAACTAATTGCGAATGGTATTGTATGTTACTAACCCAAACTGTCATGACATAATGCAAAACATAGGACGACAGGGAAGGCGGGTTCCAGCAGACCCACCTCTCCCACCTCAGCTGGTGAGTGCACCTGGCACTAGTGCCCAGTCTGGACCCTCCTCTGGTGGCCCTGTGCTACCAGTGGGTGGAAGAGCTGCAGGGGATGGAGCCTGTCCCCCCTCTGCAAGTGTGGCCGGAGGAGAACCACCACACCCTCCGTAGTGTCCGGACTGTGGTGCTAGGGAGATCCGGGACTCTGTTCTTGGGCCCCTACACCAACTTGAGGCACAGGTGGCACAACTTACTGGCATGCCTGTTGCCCGGCCTACACAGCCCCCAGCACAGCCCCATCCTGGGCAGTGAAGGAACAGTGGCAACTGCCCATGGGTGGGGATATCAGTTCCACTGTTGCCATCTGTGGGCTCATGGGCTCTGGATATCCAAACATCCATCCCCGTCAATTGTGTAACCCCCCCACACGTGTCATACACCGCCCCTGTATGCGTCTTGTTTGTCTTGTCTATTGTCCTACCCAACCTACCTCCCCAGCTATACCGACTTCCTTCACCTGACATACCACTCTCACCTGAAAAAAAAAAAAAAGGCACTCTGTACCCACAAAAAAATTATGCCCCATACATAGCTGCCCATTCCGCACACATGTCTGCTGGACATGGAAACTATCAATTACAATTGGCTGTACAACAAGTATTATTGTTGTCCTGACACCTCTCTCAGGGGTGGAAGGTTTCAAATGTCATACCAAATTACATACATATGCACAGCTGTTGCTGATGAAGAAATGGGCAGCTATGGGCCTTACCTACATCCCTCCTGCAAAACCCAAGCTTGTTTCCCTACTGTCTTACCGTCTTTGTGACCCCTTTTTCACCACTTTCCTGTCTCCCCATTTTCATTTCTTTCAAAGAAAATAGCACGGGTGTATGCCAGAGTAAGCACTGTTAAGCGGTTGTAAGCGGGTGTGCACGGAGCTGAATGCCAGTGCGCATGCGGGAGCTCCGCGCAAACCAGCGCTAACCCGGTTACAACTGCTTAAAAGTGCCTTAGTCACTCTGATTGACAGGTCCTGTAGTCAGTTCAAAAGCAAAATAAAATCCCACTGTCAGTCCCGAACCCAGGAAACAGTAGTCTGCATGACCTACCACTAAGCCATGACTCTTATACAAGAACATTGTGCTAAAATAAATATATCATGTTATAGTAGGAATGAATGTAAAGGGAATATAGGATGTGTAGTACACAAAGCATGTCATTCATACTTACTGTCAGAACTAGTGGTTTTCCATAATAGTAGTGTGTGAACAGAAACAGCCATGCTAGTTGGTAGCTAGTAGGTAATAATGTCAGTTAGTGCACATATATAAATGTATGTATATTTACATATATATATATATATATATATATATATATATATATATATATATATATATATAGTTGTAGGTGTCAGTGTGCATACACACTTACTACAGGAAACAGGAGAGAGGAATGGAGAAATGTGAATCTACAACACAGCCTGAATCATGAGAGAGATACTAACCTTTACACTCACAGAACAGTGTCCACAGTACCAGCATGGTCCCCACCCTTACAATCTGAAAAGGCAACGCCTATCTCACATACCCTTTTATAGCACCGTCCTGAAATCACAGTGAGAACTGCAATCAGCACACAACTGGCTGCATGCAATTAGCAAATGCTGGCTTACAATTAGTGCAAAGGCCATCACATGGACTTATGCAGATACCTACAAAAGCATCCTGTACTCACACTCCACACATGCAATACGTTCATTGCACTGTCTGGAGGCAGACAGAGGGAGAGAGAGAGACAGAGACAGGGGGAGAGAGAGAGAGAGAGAGAGAGAGAAAAAAAAACACAAACAACAACACACTGTACACACACTGAGTTGAAGCTGTCAGCAGTGACAGTACCAAGCCATACCAGCAGCAGCAGGAAGCAGTAGTAGCAGTAATGCAACCAGCTGCGACAAACACAGGTAATGTAAAGTAACAGGTTAATAGTCTGCATACTGTGAACCCTCCATATGTGTCATAGGTCTGTATCTATAGGTATGTCCATGTGATATGTTGTGTGCACGTAGTTCCACCAAAAGGGGATGACTATACATTACATGTCATTCAGTGTTAGGCCATGATCCTGGCAGCAGTTTTCCATTGCAGTGAGGCCTGTCTGTAGGATGTGTGTGTCAGCTGGTGTAACGACTATGGCGCTTAGTTAGCAGTCATCTGGGAACTTTGTCATCCACAACCCAGATGTTTGCTTTTACATCTGAGAAATAAATGCCAAACAAGAGGGGTCCTAGGACAGAGGCCTGTGGGATACCACATGTGACTGGCACTGAGTCTGACATGGCTCCTACAATATCGATATTATGGATTCTGTATGTCAACCAGTGTGCAACCCATCATGTGACATATGTAGTAACATGTAAGCTAATGAGCTTGTCTATGATGCCTGAGTGGAGTACTGTGTTGAAGGCCTTAGGCAAGTCCAGGTAGGCTGTATGGATTGCGTTGCCCTCATCAATGGCTGTAGTGACTGTTTTGAAAGGTCAACCAGGTTCAAAAGGCAGGATCAGCCCATCACAAAGGCAAACTGGCTGGGAACATGTGTCTGCAGGTACCCAATATTGCTGTATATGTGTCCCATACTGAATCATTCCATAGCTTTGCAGACCAGGCTGGTTAAGCTTATGGTGCGGTAGTTCCCAGGGTCAGTAGAGGTGCCTCCTTAGTGGAGTGGGACCACTGTTGCTGTATGCCAGTGTTCAGGTACATATCCTGCAGTACAGCCAAGGTTAAATATCAGTCTTATATGCGGTTGTATGTCCTCTTGGAGTTCACGTAGCACACATCCTGGGATACCATCAGGTCACATTGATGCTGTGTGTTCTGCTTTGCTGAGGGCGGCCCTCACCTGGACATGTGAGATGATCGGGAGGTTACATTCAGCTGTGATAAGTATTTCTAAGTGTAGGGGAGAAGGAGGGGGGATACGTGCACCGAACCTGTCTGCAAGAATGTTGCCAATATCTGTGTGTTCGGTGAATGTTAAGCAGGTGTGTATTAACTCAGAGCATATCTGAGGCATTTGGTCCATATGTGTAACATAACTGAAGAAGGCCTTGTGGTTATCTATAGTGTTCCTGACCATTTCCCTCCCAGAGTAGGCCGTGGATGTTGTTATGAGAGATCGTAGCTTATTACCAGTGCTGACCACAGATGCCTTCCCTTAATGTGAATCTGCTCTGTCATGCAGTAGCCTCCTTCTATCGTTATACAATCTGCCTTTGGCTGGGGTCCACCGGACAGGACGCCTAACCTTTGTGCATAGGGTCTGGGTTAGAAATGTGTGTGCGTGTTCCATGCAATCTTTGGGATGTCCATGGGAAGCATTCGCAAAGGGGTCAGCAGTGTGGGTTGTGGCTTCCACTGGCCCAGTGGGCTGCATGAATACCATCTCAGTCCTAACAAGTGAATAACTGTCTAATCACATACATATCAAAGTAGTCTACTGTGCTGGTGGTGGTGGTGGTGGTGGTGGTGGGATATGTATATCCAGGCCGAGTAACTTGTGTCCAGATCACACTAGTGGATGGCGTTCCACATACAGTACCTTGGTATGAACCCCCAGAGTGAGGTTGTGCATTGGACCTGTCGCAGTGTGCTGACCGATGGGGCATGCTACTATGTTGTACGGAATGTGGCAGGTATTGTTGCACAGGTGTTGGCTGAGCACTGATATCTGGCCATGTACTTGTGTATCCACCAAGAGACACACACATGCTACATATGGGAGTAGTAGTATATCACTACAGTTGAGTATCATGTATAGTATATGTGCCATATATTGCTGACATAGTCTGCTGATATCCTGTTTGTGTTCTCTTCCAGGGACATGGCGCATCAGCGTAATCCCACCTACTCTGCAGCAGAAGATGAGGAGATACACCAGAGCCTGGTGTGGGATTATGACATACTGTTTTCCCGCACCAGCCAGAATCAGCAGGAGAGGGCTGCACTGTGGCAAGACCTTGTCCGTAGGATAAATGACATTGGCACGCATAATAGGACATATGAGCAGGTACGACATCACTGCAGTGATTTAATCAGAAATGTCCATCAGCGTGCGTCGGATATCCACAGGCAACAGGTTGCCACAGGAGGTGGGGTGGCCACACATCCCCCTCTCACCAGACTGGAGGGGCTACTCCTAAGTGTTGTGGCTCCAGCCCCGGAAGAGCAACAGCAATACACCTGCATCATGATGGAGGCTGGATCCACACAGCAGCACGACACGGAGCGTGCAGGTAATATGCCATATGTACACTTGACTGTTCTGTACACTGTTAGTTTATGCATGTGTAAGGTGTGTCCGTGGTATGTAGCTGTCAACATAGTATGTAATTGTGCAAGTGTGATATTGGCAATATCAGCAGCTGATGTGTGAAAGGAAACTGGTGTACTACTGCACTGTATCATATGCAGTATCAATGGCACAGTTGTGCCCACTGACATTAATCTCCTCATTTCTGCAGGTCCCTCCAGTGTTACAGCAAGGCAGGCCATCCATGCTGGTGAGTGTGTTTTAACAATACCTATAATAGTCCTGATAGTGCTAGTAATACTAGTGTAACTCAGATGTGCTCTGTGTGTATACTGCGGGGTGTGCATGTGTGCATGTGTGCCTGTGTCCACATGTGCATGTGTGCATGTGTGCATGTGTGCCTGTGTCCACGTGTGCATGTGTGCATGTGTGCATGTGTGCCTGTGTCCACGTGTGCATGTGTGCATGTGTCCACGTGTGCATGTGTGCATGTGTGCATGTGTACACGTGTCCACGTGCCCACATGTGCATGTGTGCATGTTTGCCTGTGTCCACGTGTGCATGTGTGCATGTGTGCCTGTGTCCATGTGTGCCTGTGTGCATGTGTGCATGTGTCCACGTGTGCATGTATGCATGTGTGCATAAGTGCATCACTGGTAACATTCTGTGGACACTGTAAACTGTGTTTCTTGTCTTCTTCCCACAGATTCTGGTGCTGCTCTGGTGTCCTGCAGCAGGGAACCTGAATCTGGTGCCACAGGTACTGATAATGATGATATCTGTGTAATGGCACAGGAAGGTGTGTCAGGGTCCGCCATTGGTCAGCCAATTGACAGTACACAGCTGTCAACCCCATCATTGTGCACAGTCATCCTGCCAGTACATCCTATGTCACCATTGTCCCTAGGTAATGGACAGAATACAATGGGCATTGACCAGGGTAATGTGGTATCTGTGGCACATGCTTCCCCACACAGCAGCCATGGGCAGGGTCCTGCGATGGTACCACACAGACAGTTGCCCATGGGTTCTCGTGGGAGCATCCATGGGCGTACTGCCTCTGGCAGACATGCCCAAAGAGGTCTGTCAACCTCAGCTAAGTTTTGGGCTTTCATGCAGGCACAGTCGCGTATGGAAAGGTACACCAGACAGGGTCTGAGGGAGCTGAGAGCATGTCGCACAGCCATGACTGATAGTATGCATGACATCGTGGATGCTATCCGTAATTTCACCGATGTCATAGACAGACATTGTGGGGACATATTACAGCAGTTCCACAACCACATGTCCATGAGCCAGGGCAATGGTGGGCGGTTGCGGCACCGATGTGGCCGTATGCCAGCAACAGCAGCAGTTGGCAGTCGGCGCGGACGACAACAGGCCTGCGGACACCCCCATAGTGCCAGCATCAGCCCCAGCAATGCTGAGTCTGTGCTGTCATCAGAATGCCCCAGGAGACCACGTGCACGTGGTTCTGGACATTCAAAACAGGGACCTGTGTCCAGTCAACACACTCCCGCATCTGATGTCAGTACCCAGTCTGGCTTAGTACTGGATACGGTCCGTCGCACCCCTGCCAGGCACAGGTACCATGTCCATGCCCACAGACACTGATCTGTATGACCTGCCAGGTGCAGTCTGTGGCTGTCCACAAACTCCTGTATATGGCAGCCATGAGGTGGAACTGTGTGCGTGCATACACACATGCGAAATATTAACACCTAGGGCTACCACATACATGCACACACTGCACCAACAGTGCCCCACCCTGTACTGCTGTCCCTCACCAACACACATACACACACATGTCAATTGGTGGTATCAGTGGCAGACTCATGCATACCTAGTTCACACCCTGTGCATATGATGAAACTGTGCCACCTCCTGCAATCTCCAACATCAGTGCAGGAACAGGTAAACATGTTGCTGATGCACAGGGTGACTACATAGAAGTGTATTAGTAGTATCATGTTGGTAACAGTACAGTGTGCTGATATGACTGTGTGTATATCCCAGCATGCCTGATGCAGTAACCGTATGACTGTCCTGAATTGTTATCCACACCCTTAGTATGTACCAAAGTGTAACAGCTGCACATTATTGCATAATGGTGGTAAGGATGTCAACAGATAGCCACATACATGGGTAGCACAGGGGGGAAGCTAATGCAAGTAGTGATACGCAATGATGGACATGTACACTAATGGTGGCAAGTTGCCCACAATGACTATGCAATGTGGATGTTTGCACATGTTGATATGTGTGCAGTACCAATGTAATCCAAACCACAATTAACTATGACATAATATCAGTTCTACCATGGACATCTGAGCTGTGCATTCCTGGATACATGTTGATAGTGCCTACATATTTGTACTGTTACCTACTGTTAGTATTACCCCTTCTTTGTTTTACAATGGACTACTTCCAGCCCTGCTTACTGTAGCTTTGTTTGCATGCATGTTCACTTGGGGTCCCCTGGAACACTGCTTCCACCTGCAATGCAGAGTTACAGTGCTTCTGTGGACTCCTAGTGACATCTGCATAGTGTACTATACGTATGTCAAGTTTACACATGACAGAATGTCACTGTCTGTCCTGTTTGCATGTACGTTGCCTGTGACACATTGCACATGTCTTACCTGGCATTTACCCACGTGTGCAGTCATATATGCCAGTGCTATGAAATCAGTAGCAGTACACCCACACATACACACCTTCAGTATGTTGTTCCCCATTGGCCCTATGTGTTGGTAATCACCATGGCAATCACACTACTATGGTAGCATGTGCAAAGGTAACCTGTGAATCACCTCTATGGTCCAGTTGTGGTTTATGTGAGTCATGTGGCAATGTCACAGCTGCCACATGTATGCAGTCAACCCTCACCCCTGGCCAGGAACGTACAACACATGTGTGGGATGCCACTACATAGCCAGTCTGGGGACTGAGCACTCTGAACCCAGTAATGCCATACCCTGTCAGGTGGCATGACATACTACAGTGACTACAATACCAGTCAGACATAGACCCGCACTGACAGCAATCTGAACACACTGGGGCATACTTGGAGACTCAGAATAGCATCCTGCCTGAGCATCACACACCTCCACAGCTGGCACACAGGCATACGTTACGTCGGAACAGAGCACATGCCACACATGGCACACACATCCCATGTGCCACACACTCACAGCCTGTAGGGCTACACAACACACCTGCTACAGATGTGTCAGGTACCTCTCTTGGTCGCTGCAGTGGGGTCCCGCTCAACAGGCTGTACATGGTGAAGGTCACAGTGATATTCCTGTGGGGCACTATGGTCCACCACAAAACACATGCATACAGGTCAGTCAGAGGCATGAACACATATGACTCAGTCATTGACCATGCCACTATGGATGACCTGAGACATACCTCCCTGGACTACATGATAGGGAACATAGAAGGGATCTCTCAGCATGTGGCATGGGCCAGTATGAGCCTGATCTTGGTTGCCATCATACCCTCACCAGGTATGCTACCACTATATGTAGGAAGGGTGTTCTATGTCTACATTCTGCTCAATCTCCAATGTCATTTATAGGGTATCCACTGGCTGTCAACGTGTGCTTACATGCTAGGGAAGCCACAATGATTTGCGAGGGGCAGCTTGCACGTGACACCCATGGGCCATTGTATATTGGCGAAGTCCCTTGATACACACATAGTGCCTTTTGCTGCAGGACACGGATTACATAGCCACCTCCGTGGGTATTACACAGGATAGGACACTAACAGTGATGCTACACAACACCAGCAGTGTACACCGCAAGATGCATGCACTGGACACTGTCCTCAGCATGGTGAACTGCAATGTCTGTACAGTACCAGAGTCCTGATTCATGGCTCACAGGTGCAACCCATCACTGCCAGGTTATACCTCATACCATGCCTGTCATCCCCTACACATGTAACACACATGGAAAGGGGGGTGGTATCCCAAGGCACCACAGATACACACACCTCCAGGTTGTTGGCACAGCACAAAGCATCAGGGCCTATTCATGTGCAGCTAACAGTGTGTCAGACTGCCTTCTGGTTCATAGCCTGGCACACACAACCCTCCCATACACAGGAAACCCACCTATCCTCCATAACAACACTGGCAATATGACAGTCTCAAGAAATTTCTTTATATGGCTGGACTGCATCCAGCCAAACATTGTGCGTGAGCATTACTGTAGCTACAACACACTAGCTGAAAGGTTCCCAGCATGTGGTCACTGAATTGCAGTGGAATAACATGTTACCACTCCCACAACAGGTGGGAACATGCAGCACCTGTACATCGACTACATGTAGACTATATGGCCCAGACCAGATGTGTATCCCCTGCTGTAGGTATTTTACCATATACACCCACACTGTATAGACACATACCACGTGCGGCCCCTGCACAGTAATACACAGTCATATTGTTATGCATTGAGAATACCATTTATACACTCGAGGCACGTGTCAGACATGGTAAGTACTGCAGGTCACAGGTATTTATGTGTATGTGTCACACACATACATCATGTGTGCATTGCCATTGCTGGTTTAGGCAATGGCATGCATTGTTATGCACAAAGACCCACACAAGGTCATAATGTGTGACACAACCACACGTGGCAGTTGTGGGTTTCCAAAACATATCTATCTGTACTCTGACAATGGTAATAGACGTAGTAGCGGAGCGCACTATTGGCATTACTGGCCAAGTAGACCTGTTTGGCTGTGCTGATAGTGTGGTGACATCCCCTGTGTTTACTTTGAGAATATGCATCTTGTGTATTGTAATATTTGCCAAAAGGATCTGTTCTATCACACTTGCAATTACACACACCCTACTATTCCCACACACACTTGCAGGATTCATACCCCAACCTAACTATGTCACGACACATGAGAGAAACGCATTAGTGAAGCGCACTATTTGGATTATAAGGAGGTTTCTCTTCTCCGGCTGTACTTATAGGGTGCTGACATCATCAGTGTTTGAAAAGGGTAATGTGCATCATGTAGTGTGATCTCCTGATTGCCAAAAAGTACATGTTTTTCATACAAAGTTGCACACACACAAACTCCCCACATCCAAACACACATACTTGCAGGTTTCAAACTCCTACCTCACTATGTTGCGACATTTGAGAGAGATGCTTTAGTAGAGTGCGCTATTCGGATTATTGGGAAGTGTTTTTTCTCCAGCTGTATGTATAGGGTGCTGACATCATCAGTATTTGGAAAGGGTAATGTGCATCATGTACTGTGATCTCCTGATTGCAAAAGAGCATGTCTTTCATACAGAATTGCACACACACAAACTCCCCACATCCAAACACACACACTTGCCATTTACAGGTTTCAAACTCCTACCTAATTATGTTATGACATTTGAGAAAGACGCATTAGCAGACGGCGCTATTTGAATTACTGGGTGGTTTCCCTTCTCCTGCTGTACTTATAGGGTGCTGACATCATCCGTGCTTAGATAGGGGAATGTGCATCCTGTAGCGTGCTTTCACAGTTGCCAAAAGGGACATCTTCCTCACACAGACACTAACCCCTCTCCACACACACTGAGCAGTTGCAGGATTCAAACCCCTACCTAAATATGTTATGACACTCGTGACAAATGCATTAGTAGAGCGCACTATTCGAATTATTGGAAGGTTTCCCTTCTCCTGCTGTACTTATAGGGTGCTGACATCATCCGTGCTTAGATAGGGGAATGTGCATCCTGTAGAGTGCTTTCACAGTTGCCAAAAGGGACATCTCCCTCACGCAGACTTGCACACACTAACCCACCTCCGCACACACTGGGCAGTTGCAGGATTCAAACCCCTATCTAACTATGTTATGACACTCTTGACAAACGCATTAGCAGAGCGTGCTATTTGAATTATTGAGAAGTTTCTCTTCTCCTGCTGTACTTATAGGATGCTGACATCATCCGTGCTTAGATAGGGGAATGTGCATCCTGTAGCGTGCTTTCACAGTTGCCAAAAGGGACATCAACCTCACACAGACACTAACCCCTCTCCACACACACTGGGCAGTTGCAGGATTCAAACCACTATCTAACTATGTTATGACACTCGTGACAAATGCATTAACATAGCGCGCTATTCGAAATACTTAGAAGTGTCGCTTCTCCTGCTGTACTTATAGGGTGCTGACATCATCCGTCCTTAGTTAGGGGAATGTGCATCCTGTAGAGTGCTTTCACAGTTGCCAAAAATGGAATCTGTGTCACACAGACTTGCACACACACTAACCACCCTCCACACACACTGGGCAGTTGCAGAATTCAAACCCTTACTTAACTATGCTATGAAACTGAGGACAGACGCATTAGCGGAGCGCGCTATGTGAATTACTTGGAGGTTCCCTTCTCCTGCTGTACTTATAGGGTGCTGACATCATCATTGCTTAGATAGGGGAATGTGCATCCTCTAGAGTGCTTTCACAGTTGCCAAAAGGGACATCTCCCTCACACAGACTTGCACACACACTAACCCTCCTCCACACACACTGGGCAGTTGCAGGATTCAAACCCCTACCTAACTATGTTACGACAGTCGTGACAGACGCATTAGCCGAGCACGCTATTCAAATTACTGGGAGGTTTCCCTTCTCCTGCTGTACTTATAGGGTGCTGACATCATCCGTGCTTAGATAGGGGAATGTGCATCCTCTAGAGTGCTTTCACAGTTGCCAAAAGGGACATCTCTCTCACACGGACTTGCACACACACTGGACAGTTGCAGGATTCAAACCCCGACCTAACTATGTTACGACACTCATGACAGACGCAATAGCAGAGCGTGCTATTCAAATTATTGGGAGGTTTCTCTTCTTCTGCTGTACTTATAGCGTGCTGACATCATCCATGCTTAGATAGGGGAATGTGCATCCTCTAGAGTGCTTTCACAGTTGCCAAAAGGGACATCCCCCTCACACAGACTTGCACACACACTAGGCAGTTGCAGGATTCAAACCCCTATCTAACTATGTTACGACACTCATGACAGACGCATTAGAGGAGCGCGCTATTTAAATTACTGAGAGGTTTCCCTTCTTCTGCTGTACTTATAGGGTGCTGACATCATCCGTGCTTAGATAGGGGAATGTGCATCCTCTAGAGTGCTTTCACAGTTGCCAAAAGGGACATCTCCCTCACACAGACTTACACACACACTGGGCAGTTGCAGGATTCAAACCCCTACCTAACTATGTTACCAAACTCGTGCCAGACGCATTAGCGGAGCGCACTATTCAAATTACTGGGAAGTATCCCTTCTTCTGCTGTACTTATAGGGTGCTGACATCATCCGTGCTTAGATAGGGGAATGTGCATCCTCTAGAGTGCTTTCACAGTTGCCAAAAGGGACATCTCCCTCACACAGACTTGAACACACACTGGGCAGTTGCAGGATTCAAACCTCTACCTAACTATGTTACGACACTCGTGACAAACGCATTAGTGGAGCGCGCTATTTAAATTACTGGGAGGTTTCTCTTCTTCTGCTGTACTTATAGGGTGCTGACATCATCCGTGCTTAGATAGGGGAATGTGCATCCTCTAGAGTGCTTTCACAGTTGCCAAAAGGGACATCTCCCTCACACAGACTTGCACACACACTGGGCAGTTGTAGGATTCAAACTCCTACCTAACTATGTTACGACACTCATGACAGACGCATTAGGGGGGCACGCTATTCAAATTACTGGGAGGTTTCCCTTCTTCTGCTGTACTTATAGGGTGCTGACATCATCCGTGCTTAGATAGGGGAATGTGCATCCTCTAGAGTGCTTTCACAGTTGCCAAAAGGGACATCTACCTCACACAGACTTGCACACACACTGGGCAGTTGCAGGATTCAAACCCCTACCTAACCATGTTACGACACTCGTGACAGATGCATTAGAAGAGCACGGTATTCAAATTACTGGGAGGTTTTCCTTCTTCTGCTGTACTTATAGGGTGCTGACATCATCCGTGCTTAGATAGGGGAATGTGCATCCTCTAGAGGGCTTTCACAGTTGCCAAAAGGGACATCTCACTCACACAGACTTGTACACACACTGGGCAGTTGCAGGATTCCAACCCCTACCTAACTATGTTACGACACTCATGACAGACGCATTAGGGGAGCGTGCTATTAAAAGTACTGGGAGCTTTCCCTTCTTCTGCTGTACTTATAGGGTGCTGACATCATCTGTGCTTAGATAGGGGAATGTGCATCCTCTAGAGTGCTTTCACAGTTGCCAAAAGGGACATCTTCCTCACACAGACTTGCACACACACTGGGCAGTTGCAGGATTCAAACCCCTACCTAACTATGTTATGACACTCGTGACAAATGCATTAGCGGAGCGCGCTATTTAAACTATTGGGAGGTTTCCCTTCTTCTGCTGTACTTATAGGGTGCTGACATCATCCGTGCTTAGATATGGGAATGTGCATCCTCTAGAGTGCTTTCACAGTTGCCAAAAGGGACATCTCCTTCACACAGACTTGGACACACACTGGGCAGTTGCAGGATTCAAACCCCTACCTAACTATGTTACGACACTCGTGACAAACGCATTAGCTGAGCGCGCTATTCAAATTACTGGGAGGTTTCCCTTCTTCTGCTGTACTTATAGGGTGCTGACATCATCCGTGCTTAGATAGGGGAATGTGCATCCTCTAGAGTGCTTTCACAGTTGCCAAAAGGGACATCTTCCTCACACAGACACTGGGCAGTTGAAGGATTCAAACCCCTACCTAACTATGTTACGACACTCGTGACAGACGCATTAGAGGAGCGCGCTATTCAAATTACTGGGAGGTTTTTCTTCTTCTGCTGTATTTATAGGGTGCTGACATCATCCGTGCTTAGATAGGGGAATGTGCATCCTCTAGAGTGCTTTCACAGTTGCCAAAAGGGACATCTGCCTCACACAGACTGGGCAGTTGCAGGATTCAAACCCCTACCTAACTATGTTACGACACTCGTGACAGACGAATTAGCGGAGCGCGCTATTCAAATTACTGAGAGGTTTCCCTTCTTCTGCTGTACTTATAGGGTGCTGACATCATCCGTGCTTAGCTAGGGGAATGTGCATCCTCTAGAGTGCTTTCACAGTTGCCAAAAGGGACATCTCCCTCGCACAGACTTGTACACACACTGGGCAGTTGCAGGATTCAAATCCCTACCTAACTATGTTACTACACTCGTGACAGACGCATTAGCGGAGCGCGCTATTTAAATTACTGGGAGGTTTCCCTTCTTCTGCTGTACTTATAGGGTGCTGACATCATCCGTGCTTAGATAGGGGAATGTGCATCCTCTAGAGTGCTTTCACAGTTGCCAAAAGGGACATCTCCCTCACACAGACTTGCACACACACTATGCAGTTGCAGGATTCAAACCCCTACCTACCTATGTTACGACACTCGTGACAGACGCATTAGAGGAGCGCGCTATTCAAATTACTGGAAGGTTTCCCTTCTTCTGCTATACTTATAGGGTGCTGACATCATCCGTGCTTAGATAGGGGAATGTGCATCCTCTAGAATGCTTTCACAGTTGCCAAAAGGGTGACACTCGTGACAGACACATTAGCGGAGCGCGCTATTCAAATTACTTTGAGGTTTCCCTTCTTCTGCTGTACTTATAGGGTGCTGACATCATCCGTGCTTAGATAGGGGAATGTGCATCCTCTAGAGTGCTTTCACAGTTGCCAAAAGGGACATCTCCCTCACACAGACTTGCACACACACTGGGCAGTTGCAGGATTCAAACCCCTACCTAACTATGTTACGACACTCGTGACAGACGCATTAGAGGAGCGCGGTATTCAAATTACTAGGAGGTTTCCCTTCTTCTGATGTACTTATAGGGTGCTGACATCATCCGTGCTTAGATAGGGGAATGTGCATCCTCTAGAGTGCTTTCACAGTTGCCAAAAGGGCGACACTCGTGACAGACGCATTAGCGGAGTGCGCTATTCAAATTACTGGGAGGTTTCCCTTCTTCTGCTTTACTTATAGGGTGCTGACATCATCCGTGCTTAGATAGGGGAATGTGCATCCTCTAGAGTGCTTTCACAGTTGCCAAAAGGGACATTTTCCTCACACAGACTTGCACACACACTGGGCAGTTGCAGAATTCAAACCCCTACCTAACTATGTTACGACACTCGTGACAGACGCATTAGCGGAGCGCGCTATTTAAATTATTGGGAGGTTTCCCTTCTTCTGCTGTACTTATAGGGTGCTGACATCATCCGTGCTTAGATAGGGGAATGTGCATCCTCTAGAGTGCTTTCACAGTTGCCAAAAGGGACATCTCCCTCACACAGACTTGCACACACACTGGGCAGTTGCAGGATTCAAACCCCTACCTAACTATGTTACGACACTCATGACAGACACATTAGAGGAGCGCGCTATTCAAATTACTGGGAGGTTTTCCTTCTTCTGATGTACTTATAGGGTGCTGACATCATCCGTGCTTAGATAGGGGAATGTGCATCCCCTAGAGTGCTTTCACAGTTGCCAAAAGGGACATCTCCCTCACTCAGACTTGCACACACACTGGGCAGTTGCAGGATTCAAACCCTACCTAACTATGTTACGACACTCGTGACAGACGCATTAGCGGAGCACGCTTTTCAAATTACTGGGAGGTTTCCCTTCTTCTGCTGTACTTATAGGGTGCTGACATCATCCGTGCTTAGATAGGGGAATGTGCATCCTCTAGAGTGCTTTCACAGTTGCCAAAAGGGCGACACTCGTGACAGACGCATTAGCAGAGCGCGCTATTCAAATTACTGGGAGGTTTCCCTTCTTCTGCTGTACTTATAGGGTGCTGACATCATCCGTGCTTAGATAGGGGAATGTGCATCCTCTAGAGTGCTTTCACAGTTGCCAAAAGGGACATTTTCCTCACACAGACTTGCACACACACTGGGCAGTTGCAGAATTCAAACCCCTACCTAACTATGTTACGACACTCGTCACAGACGCATTAGCGGAGCGCGCTATTTAAATTATTGGGAGGTTTCCCTTCTTCTGCTGTACTTATAGGGTGCTGACATCATCCGTGCTTAGATAGGGGAATGTGCATCCTCTAGAGTGCTTTCACAGTTGCCAAAAGGGACATCTCCCTCACACAGACTTACACACACACTGGGCAGTTGCAGGATTCAAACCCCTACCTAACTATGTTACGATACTCATGACAGACACATTAGAGGAGCACGCTATTCAAATTACTGGGAGGTTTTCCTTCCTCTGATGTACTTATAGGGTGCTGACATCATCCGTGCTTAGATAGGAGAATGTGCATCCTCTAGAGTGCTTTCACAGTTGCCAAAAGGGACATCTCCCTCACACAGACTTGCACACACACACTGGGCAGTTGCAGGATTCAAACCCCTACCTAACTATGTTACGACACTCATGACAGACGCATTAGCTGAGCACGCTATTCAAATTACTGGGAGGTTTCCCTTCTTCTGCTGTACTTATAGGGTGCTGACATCATCCGTGCTTAGATAGGGGAATGTGCATCCTCTAGAGTGCTTTCACAGTTGCCAAAAGGGACATCTCCCTCACACAGACTTGCACACACACTGGGCAGTTGCAGGATTCAAACCCCTACCTAACTATGTTACAACACTTGTGACAGACGCATTAGCGGAGCGCGCTATTCAAATTACTGGGAGGTTTCCCTTCTTCTGCTGTACTTATAGGGTGCTGACATCATCTGTGCTTAGATAGGGGAATGTGCATCCTCTAGAGTGCTTTCACAGTTGCCAAAAGAGACATCTCCCTCACACAGACTTGCACACACACTGGGCAGTTGCAGGATTCAAACCCCTACCTCATTATGTTACGACACTCGTGACAGACGCATTAGTGGAGCGCGCTATTTAAATTACGGGGAGGTTTCCCTTCTTCTGCTATACTTATAGGCTGCTGACATCATCCGTGCTTAGATAGGGGAATGTGCATCCTCTAGAGTGCTTTCACAGTTGCCAAAAGGGACATCTCCCTCACACAGACTTGCACACACACTGGGCAGTTGCAGGATTCAAACCCCTACTTAACTATGTTACAACACTTGTGACAGACGCATTAGTGGAGTGCGCTATTCAAATTACTGGGAGGTTTCCCTTCTTCTGCTGTACTTATAGGGTGCTGACATCATCTGTGCTTAGATAGGGGAATGTGCATCCTCTAGAGTGCTTTCACAGTTGCCAAAAGAGACATCTCCCTCACACAGACTTGCACACACACTGGGCAGTTGCAGGATTCAAATCCCTCCCTAACTATGTTACGACACTCATGACAGACGCATTAGCGGAGCGCGCTATTTAAATTACTGGGAGGTTTCCCTTCTTCTGCTATACTTATAGGCTGCTGACATCATCCGTGCTTAGATAGGGGAATGTGCATCCTCTAGAGTGCTTTCACAGTTGCCAAAAGGGACATCTCCCTCACACAGACTTGCACACACATCAACTCAACCCCCCCCCCCTTGTCCTCAGCAACCCTCTTCCAGCACACACCAACAACGTGGCTGTGGCTTAGCACATTCAAACCCTGGGATTACACCTCATACTGTGCTGTACAGCTGCAAAACATGGAACAAGCTACAAAAGGAGGGTGACTAGCAATAAATGTCAAGGATAACCATACCCCCATGTTGGTACCACAAGAAGAAGCAGCATGGATTAGCCATGGTCAAATACCAATGGCTAAAACCGCCTCGCAGTATATAGCCTGCTGCAGACTACTGTCCTAATACCAGGAACTGCACCTGGCCTATGTTGGAATACATGAATATATCAAGCCCCCCAAACCACATTATATTGCTTGACTGAAAATACCCAGACATACACTGGGAGCATTATACTAGCACCAACACAGTAAGAGAAAAGTTCCCAGAATCCATAAACCAAAATGCCCAGGAACAACATACCACTCCCACAAGAGGGGTAAGCATACTGGATGTGATAATCAGCAACATGTGTACTGGATGATGGCAAGATGAGAAGTGTATCCCTCACTGGTAAGACCAGACCATAGAGTAATCACACTGGATATACACATCCTGAACACAGTCCCTGGCCAGAAAACCACAGTGAAAAGCATGTGTAAAGCATAGGTTGCACCCCTCCAAACCGATGTGGAATCCACGAAAGGCCCTGTGCAAGTGCAGAATATGGGACACACCGCAGAACATGTTATACAGGCATTCCATGAACACAGCCAGGAATGCTTGGAGTATGCAATCACAAATAACAACAAGACACAATGCCATACACGCAGACAGAGGCACAGCTCACTAGCCTCACACGTTGCCTTATGTGACCTACTTTACAGTGGTACAGTAGCCTACTGTACTGGGGATGCAGATACCAAGCACACTCTGGCTAAGCTGTCATTCCCTAGGGCAACAAGCCTAGTATTGACCTCTACACCCATATATTCAATTGTCAGATGCACAATATTTGTTGTGCTGTTAGACTGTTTGCAGGTCTTTATTGCCATAGCATTCCCTGTTCCTATGGACAACTTGTGTATCTGTGGAAGATGTTTGAATATGAGGGCGATCCACTATATCACTTATGTCTCTGTAGTCATTTACTGTGTGCACTGGGCAGATTGCTGTGTTGTGGTTGGTTCCTGGAATGACACGTACAAATTCCAGATATGTGTGGCCAACTGCTAAACGGAGATATGGCCTAAGTGTGTGAGCATGCCCAGTTCAGACTTTCCATGGCATGTTGCCTGACATATGCCTCAATTATCAAAGTGTGCGAGCATGCCCAGTGTGAGCTTTCCATATGTTGAACTCTGAAGTCCACCACATATTTGGGTGTGTGTGTGAAATTCAACAATATCTCACGTTTATGTTTGTGTGTTGGGTGTCATGTTGTGTACTAACTGGCCAACTGCTTCGTGTCTGCCACAACAGGGATTATACTGTGCCTGTAGAGATTGCATGGGATACTTTGCATACAGTTGTCAACATCCTTTCATAGTGACCTAACACTGTAGTACCGTATAGTGTACTGGTTCAGTACTTTCACTGTGGTGGACAGTATCTTGGGCTTTAGTCTTATCACTGCTTGACATCTTCATAGTGAGCACAACAGACTGTGTAGGGGCCAGTTGTGCACATATGACCATGTTGCATTATGTTCAGATATGGACTACTTACACCAGGCTTGTCCAACATTGGTAGTGTATTCCACAACATAGGTGGACATTGGCAAACACTAGCGATGTTCCCTAGGCCATTTCTGATGCTAGTCACAGAGTGTGTTTGTCCTTCGACACACATTGTAACTGGAGTTTGCCATGACATATGTCATGGTTAGTATACTGTGCCTCCGTCTACCTCTGACATAACAGTGATACCCAGGGTTAACCTACCATCTCCCATCCACTCATCGGGATTCCTCTTGAGGGGTGTTGATAGGTGACTCTCTGGCTAACCTGTACTGGGAGTTTACTCAAGAGTGGGGGTGCCTTCTGTGTTATGGATCATTCTGTACAGCTTGCCCTATGTATGTCAGTGCTGGGGTTCAGGTCGCTCATGTGCATAGCTCACTGCCATTCAGATTGTACAAGGTGCAGCATGTTCATTGATTCCAGCTTGGACATGGCTTCATACATCAGGCACAGCTTGCCTCTGGGTGGGCAGTATGGCAGTGTGTGGAGATGCAGTTTGTTTACTCAGGCAACACATGGCATCTGTTCATGCTCTTTGCTACTCCTGGTTGGGTACTGTTGTGGACTTTACAGTTGATGGAGGTGTCTGCTGAGGTATATCCCACAGGGGCTATTGTAGTCAATTGTGACGCTGATGAAGGATGACTGCAGAGCCACAATGACCTCCCCTTATCTACATTTGACAACCTTCATGACTGGGTGGGTATATGGTATGTTTCTGCGAACACTACAGCCACATGTTTGTCCAATGCAGGATATCTATCACCTTGTGTCCCCAGGTCTCTCATTACATGTTAGGTATGTAATGGGTTAACACCTGTGTGGTAATTTGTGGGCACTTACTGTATATCCACGGTGGTTGTCTATACACAGTTCTGCAATTAGCTTGCTGACATGGCTATGGCTCCAGCTGTCTGTTTCTAGGTGGCCCTTTTGTGGGTTGCTTGTGTCAGCTGAGGGTTGGATATGGTGGGCTGTTTGTACTCCTCTGCATACATGTTCAGTCACAGTCCTTCCATGTTGGCCTGTACCTATGGGACATATATACGGAACGGGGGGGTCCCAGGACCAAGCCTTGTGGGATGCCACTCATATCTGCTTTGTAGTCTGACATGGATGCAGCATGTCTGACCATGTCAGTTCTTTCCTTGGTCTGGTTTGCAACCCCTCTACTGACATAGGAGTATATATTTAAGCTGGTGAACATATCCATACTGAACTCGTAGGGTATTATCTGGAAGCATATGCACGGTCCAGCTACGCTGTGTGGACCACATTGCCCTCATCAATGACCTTAATGACTGTTTCAAATGGGTCAAACATGTTTAGGGGCAGGATCTGCAGTTACGACAGCCACACTGTGTAGGGTCCGGTGTCAGTAGGTCCACGATAGCTTTATGTCTGTGGTACATACTGATCCTTTCCATAGCTGTGCAGACCAAGCTTGTCAGGATCCTGGGGTGGTAGTTTGCAGTATCCATTCTGGCAACACCTTTGTTGTGAAGGACCACTGTTGTTGTACACTGCTCTTTGGGTACATATCCTGTGGTAAGGCTGACATTGGGCAGTAGTGTGATTTGGCATTCCATTATTCTTGGAGTCCATGTTGGCCTCAGCCCAGGACACCATCACATACCTTTGCTGCTGTGTGTTTTGCTTTGCAGATGATGGCTGTTACCTCAGCATCTGCAATGTCAGGGGACCAGCAGTCTGCTGGGATAGATATTTTGCATTCTGGGGGGGGGGGTTGCACTGCACCTGTCAGGTTGTATGTTGGCAATATGTGTGTGTGTTTGGTATGTTGTTTGTAATATCTGTGTGATTCGGAGCATATCTGTGAATTCCCAACATGGTTCCTACCATCAGTTAAGTAAGCCTTGCGATTATCCTTAGTGTCCTGTACAATTTGTATCTTCATAGGTTCATGGGTTCATACTAGGCTATCCACCCTAGGGCATTAGTAAGCCAAGCCAGAGTGTGTGTGTCTTTCGCTGCCCCTTGCTATGTGACTATTATGGCCATTTATGATTGTCTTTACTGTGCCTCTGTCTGGACGTGACACAGTGAAGACCCCCAGTGTACATGTATGATCATCCATCCACTTGGCAATATTCCTGTTGAGGGGTGTCAGTGAGGGGCTCTGCCTAACATGGATCGGGATCCTGTTTCTGGGTGTGGGGAGCCTCTGGGTTATGTATCTTTCCCTCCAGCACATCCTATTTCATTATGTGTTGAGGCTGACATCTGTCACTCTCACAGCTCCAATGGCTTTGATTTCCTGTGGTGGAGCATGTCCATTAATCCTGTGTTGGACATGGCCTTGTACAACAGACAAATACCTCTGTGTAGGCAGTCTGTGACTGCATTCAGCTGGGGTGTCTACAGCCAGGCAGCATATGACATATATTTGACACCCTTTATCCTCTTGGTGGGGCACCTTTGAGGTCTTCCGAACCGCTGCAGGTGTCAGGTACGGTACATCCCATATGAGTCATTGTACTAGATTATGGGTCTGATAAGGGTACAGTACAGGGGCACAGTGACCTCTGTTGATATAGATGTGAATCCTTTCATGATACGGTGTCCAATATAGACAGTCTTCCTAGCCACATTGGCATTGTGAGTGTCACATGACAGGTTACTGTCGACTTGTGTCCCTAGGTCCCTGATTGCTCCTTGCATACATAATGGTTTACCACCTATGTGGTAATTTGTGAGTACCTTGTCTGGTATTTGGTGGGACATTCATACTGTCCAGTGTCTTCAGGATGTCTGGGTGGGGTTCTTGTGTGTGAGAGTGGGGTCTGTCGCATGCTACAGACTGTACAGCAGTTTTGACTACACTTAGGTGCATATGGGTGGTCTCCGCTGCTTCATGCATTGTCAGTTACCTGGCCGTATGGGTGTCTGTGCTGCATATTGATACTCACCCTCCTTTGATGTTTTGGTCCAGGTGTTGGGGCCATAATGCATGATATGTGGTATAACCTGGTAGTGCTGGTGTGCTATCAGTAGGCTTGCAGCAGGCTTCTGTCACTGCAGAGACATCGATGTTCTCCATACTGGGAAGTGCCTCAGGGGCATGCATATTGCAGTTTACACATCTGGCATTGGTCAGCATTACCCTTATGTTTCTTACCACTTATGTTTTCTAGGGTGGTGGGTTAGTCTTTTTGGCCTTGCCTACGTATGGCTCTATGGAGGTGGCAAAGGCCTTATCCAGTATCCAGATGCCCAGGGGTAACAGGTGCAAGCCATCCCTGGAACAGCAGCATGGCTTGTCATGCATGACATCTCAAGCAGACAGACATTAGACCATCTTGGACTGACAGCTGTAACTGTGCCACCTGTTAAAGCTGATCATTCTGTGTTTGTACTGTGGCATCATTCTTGGTGAGGGTTGGATGCTGCAAATGGCCAGTGTCATACCGGCCTGGGGTACATACTCAGAGAGCTCATCCATGTCTCTTTTCATGTAGTCCAGGGAGGTACATCTCAGGTCATTCACACCAGCAAGGACAATGAGTGCATCATATTTCTGCTTGCTTTGGGGTGACCTGCGTACTTGTGTTATGTGGCATATTGTGGCAGCCTACAGGCAGCTTACTGTACCCTTTCCCTTGTTCAGTCTGGTGAGTGGGACAGCAGTGTGTCTGCCTATACAGACACCTATTACAACTGTATCAGGCATGTTGTTTCTCCTTCTGGCCTGTAACTGTTTGGCACACCAGCTTTGTGTACTATGTGTTGCATGTGCTATGTTTGGCGGTTGTGGTTGCTTTGGATCTGCTTTGGAGGCTTCTGTTGGTGTGGTGTGTTTGTAATTAGGGCCTCTGGGAATGTTTTTCTGTGTTTATGTGTTTGGTTTACAGTTGTGGTAGGTCTATGTGATACTGGGTTTGTGGTGTATGTGGTTACCTTCTCCTCCTGACTAGTTTTGACAGTACTGAGTTGGGGGAGCTCAGCCTCCGGTTTGGATAAATGGTTGCATCTCTCACATATATTTTTATTTATTGGGGGAGTTGTGGGTTGTCTGTGTACTTGGGGCAGGTGTCACATTGCCTCTGGATTCACAGATTCTACTTGTTGTGGCTGACCTTAGTGGATTGTATGTGTGGACATATTTTATTGCCATACTACTGATCAGTGATTACTTCCCTTTTTATGTTTGCTTTATCATGTAGTAACTTCCTCATTCTCTTGCATGGTTTGGTAATGGCTGGAGTCCAGCATGCCAGATGCCTGCGTGTATGGCATTGTGTCTTGTTGTTATTTGTGATTGCATACTCCAAGCATTCCTGGCTGTGTTCATGGAATGCCTGTATAACATGTTCTGCGGTGTGTCCCATATTCTGCACTTGCACAGGGCCTTTCGTGGATTCCACATCGGTTTGGAGGGGTGCAACCTATGCTTTACACATGCTTTTCACTGTGGTTTTCTGGCCAGGGACTGTGTTCAGGATGTGTATATCCAGTGTGATTACTCTATGGTCTGGTCTTACCAGTGAGGGATACACTTCTCATCTTGCCATCATCCAGTACACATGTTGCTGATTATCACATCCAGTATGCTTACCCCTCTTGTGGGAGTGGTATGTTGTTCCTGGGCATTTTGGTTTATGGATTCTGGGAACTTTTCTCTTACTGTGTTGGTGCTAGTATAATGCTCCCAGTGTATGTCTGGGTATTTTCAGTCAAGCAATATAATGTGGTTTGGGGGGCTTGATATATTCATGTATTCCAACATAGGCCAGGTGCAGTTCCTGGTATTAGGACAGTAGTCTGCAGCAGGCTATATACTGCGAGGCGGTTTTAGCCATTGGTATTTGACCATGGCTAATCCATGCTGCTTCTTCTTGTGGTACCAACATGGGGGTATGGTTATCCTTGACATTTATTGCTAGTCACCCTCCTTTTGTAGCTTGTTCCATGTTTTGCAGCTGTACAGCACAGTATGAGGTGTAATCTGGTAGTGTTAGGGTGCTGATGTGAGCCTTGACCCAGTTTTCTATTACAGGACTGATATCAACATTCTCCATACTGTGTGCGTTTACACTACACGCATCTTGCTGTTTAGACTTCTGGCATTGGGTAGCGTTACATCTAGGTTCCTATCCCTTGTGGTACCTATGAAGGTGGGTTTGTGTTTTGAGACTTACCTATTCAGGGCATGCTGTGGGTACTGACAGCCTTTGCCAGTATCCATGGGGCCTGGACTGATAGGTGCATGCCACCCCTAGCAGGTGGTGCATCATGTCATGCTCCGCATGTCTTCCCAGGCTGAAACAGATTGGCTCCCCTTTGACTAACTGCATTACTTCAGCCAGTTATTGCAATTGATCATCCCATTGTCATTTTGTGGCTTCATGCTTGGTGAGGGTGGATGTTAGTCAGGGTCCTCAGGTATGCATATAGTACATGGTGTTACATTACTTAACACATGGCATTCATGCCTCAGGTGGTGCTGCAGGGCTGCCTCTGCCAGATGCACATATTACACTCCCTGTACATGTTTGTGAGCAGGTCGTGTCATTTTAGGCATCCCTGTTATTATTTGAGTGAGTCAGAGGGGGTATCATTCCCAGGGTTCCTACTGAGCCAGTGTATGTGCTATGCGTTGCCTCTTTGCCAAGGCCAGGGCATACTGGGCACGCCTCCTTCTGCCTACTGGGGCAGGCTCAGGTTGTTCCTCCTCCGAGTCACGCTCTGCCTGTGATGGCCTTGGAAATGATGGGGGGCTGTTTGGCCCGGCCCTATGCTGGTCCTGTTGCAGCTGTTTTCGCAAGATCATATTATGTAGCATAGCACATACCATGACAATTTGGGTACATGTAGTTGGTGTGTACTGCAAGGCTCCACCAGATGTGTCCAGACACCGGAACCATGACTTGAGCAGCCCAAACACATGCTCTATTACATTACGTGTTTGTGCGTGTGCCTCATTATGGCGTTCCTGTTCAGGTGTGTGTGCATTTCTGATATGTGTCATCAGCCACGGCTCCAGTGCATAACCTGCATCCCCTACTAGGTGTCCGTGTGGGATGTCCCCATTGGCAAATGTCTGGTACAGCTGCGTCAAATGCCAGATGTGGGAATCATGGTAGCTCCCAGGGCAGCCAGCACACACATTCATTATTATGCCCTGGGCATCACACATGACCTGGCAGTTGATGGAGGGGAAGCCCTTGCAGTCAATGTAGGCCCTACTCCATTCACTGGCTGGTGCTTTGATGTGTATGTGCGTGTAGTCTATTGCACCCACTACCTCAGGGTATTCCGCTATTTGCTGGAAGAGACGCATATTGCTGGCCAATACCTCATGGGCATTGGGGAAATATACATGATCACCGACATGTGCTGACATGGCATCCAGGAACTGGTGCAGTACCCTGTAGGCTGATGCCTGTGATATCCCCATCATATCACCAGTTGGTCTTTGGAAGGTATCTGTTGCTAGTATTCTTAGGCCAACACATACCTTGGTTTCCAATGGGATGGGTTCCCCTCTGTTGGTTCTGTGTGTGAGGCGTGGCCTGCACAGCTCAACTATTTGCTGCAGGAGCTCTCTGTCCACTCTATAGCGCTCTACTATCTCCAGCTCATGTAACCCGTGGTAGGTGACCCTGGGCCTGTACACTCTTCTCCGTCTCCTCACTGTGGGTTGTCTGGCACCATCTGCATTGTCACCATCCTCAGCAAGTCATCTATGTCTCATTATGACAGCTATGGCAGCCCCTAACATTTCTGCTCTGAGTTCAGCTTTTTCAGTTTTCACTTCTAATAGCTTACTCCTGTCTTGCAGTGTCTCTTGAGAGAAACATCCTGCAGTGCTGTTTGCAGAGTTTTAAGTGCTGGGCTGGGCTACTATTCTGCCTGTGTAATTGCCTGCTTCTAATTGTTTTCACCTGCTAGCTCCAGCAGTATTCCCTGCTAGCTCCCTACTAATTCTGTTGCTTCTTTTTTCCTTTCTGTTTCCTCAGGGGGGGAGCAGCGTGCATACCAGCAGAAACATGCTCACAGTGGCTTACACGTGCGCACACATGCTTACACGGTTCAGGATCTGCCTATTTGAGTTAAAACGCGTGCACACCAGCGCAAACAGTGTTAAACATCTACCACCACGCTCCCACATGCTCAGTCTGCCGTACACGCGTGCACACTGCCCTAGTCGCGCTTCATGGCGCTCACATGTGCGCATGCACAACCAGCAAGAAACTTTGGTGTAAGTAACAGTGTACACCTTCCATTTCTTGACTTTCCCATGCTTATCTTGTGGCACTCCTCTTTCCCTGATCTGTGTCTGTCATCTGTCATGTTACACTGACCTCCAATGAACTGCATTTCTTTCTACCATTCCCCCCTGTGATGTCACCTATCTCCTACTCTATTCCTCCCCCTTATGTATCTCTTACACTACTCAGACTGTGCTCATTTGCTATGTGACTGTGGGATTCAGTATCCTAACCCTCATTTACATGAGATTGCCTACTAATGCTTAGTTACATGTCTTAGACTCTACTTCCCCCCTTAGCAACCACTACAAGGTGGCCATGTTGTTTTTGGTCTGCTGGTCCCTGCACTGTCATTCCATGTATTGCATAAAACCCACATTTGTGGGTTTATAACCTTCATTTTTATATTTTATACAGCGCAGCCCGTTTGCGCGGGGCTGTGCTGTGTTTAAAAAAAAAATTATATATTTTTAATTTTTGCATCAGGTTACCTTGCCAATTGCCACATATTTGGCCATTGGCATGCTGCCTGACACATATGCACCCTTTATTTGGAGCTGACATGGCTCCGTTGTGATTTTTGCAGAAATGTACTCAGTTGTCAACTGAGTACATTTCTGCAGCTAAAATATCTCTTACACGGGCTGGTTTCTGCTTCGTGGATCACTAATATACCTCATTTGCATACCTTTCGGCTGCAAGTGAGGTATTTAGCATATCCACGCCCAGTCCGTGTAAGAGACGTTTTAGCTGGTCTCTTACACGGAGTTTCGGGCTGTTCTTGGATCACGAGGCTTGCATGGAGTGTTACACGTCTCTTACACTCCGTGCAAGCCTTCGTGAATCCTGGTTGTCTTTTGCACCTCTTAGATGTAGCATCTTAGTTACCTTGTCCACCTTGTCCATGAGCTGTGTTATGCTTGTGTGTCATGACCTTAGTTTTGACAGGCAAACTATCCTGTGTCCAGCAATTTTCCATGTATTTAAATAGGCTCCATACAGGTATGAATTATAAATTCTCAGTACAGCTAAAGTTGAACTGATAAGCTGATCTTGTCCAGCCTCTGTTTTGGTCCTAGTGTAGTGAAATAGAATCACATGTTCCATCTTCAAGTCCTCAGAAATATCCTTCCCCCTTAACTTCTTAAAAGGTTAGCTAGAGGCATTACCCACTATGGGTAGAAAACCTTGACCAACTTGATCAGCTTTAGGTTTTTTTTTTCATTTCTTTCAGGACCTTTTTTTTTCTGCAGGAGTATTTGGGATTTTGTAACATAACCCAATCACTTTTACCACTTAGATTTGACATATTTCCCTGCTCCTCATTGTAAATACTGAGAACGTTTGTCTTTCATTTTTACCGTATCAATACCTGTCTTGAATGAATTGTCATTCTAGTTCTGTAAGTAAGACTTTACCTTTTCTGACTTTTCTACCATCTTCCTTTAATTGTCATTCACCTTGTCTTCTGTCACCTGGGTTTACCTATACTTCCTAAATTCTGTATGTCCTCTGTTTACCTTCAAAGCCACTTATTTAAGATGATCAATGGAGGTGATTTTTTTTCCATCTCACAGACATATTATATTTTAAATGCATTTCTTTTGTTTTTATGATGTTAAACTTGATGTAGCCCCCTTTTTCTTCCACAGTGTTGATTACGGTTCCTTGTAAATTCCATAGAGGCAGTGGCCAGAGGTCAGAATCATACCTGATACCTGGAAGATGTAGATCACAAACATTATGCCAACTGTGTCAGTATTCAATGCAAATCAGTACAGAAAAAGAGACAATAGAGTTGCAGCTTAAGATTTATCTTTCCTTGATGATTGTAGGGTTATAATACATACATACATATATGCATATAGCTAGATAGATATAGATAGATAGATAGATAGATAGATAGATAGATAGATAGATAGATAGATAGATAGGTAAAATGTACTGCAATGATATCCTAATGGGAAGTTCAGCAGCAAAGCAGAAATTATCATAAAGTTTTGGCAAAGACCTAAGCTTTATGGTTGAGCAAAATATCATCTCACTGAAGCAAAGAACTCAATTAGCTGTGTAGCCTCAAAGTGAAATTATTCCAGAAACTGCAAGTTAACAGCTTCAGCACTTCCATCCGCCATTACCTTTAGACCCATATTTTTTATCTTATTTATTGATCAGGTAATCTCACTAAGTTGTCCCTTTCAGGGGCTATCGGGGAACACTTCTGATTAAGTGACTTGCTAAGTGTCACACATGAAGCAGATGAAGGTGGGAGGAACCAAATTCTGTACCATGGCCCTCATCTCTAACTACCAAACTCATTTTACCATAATATGTGGAACTTTGTCAAAACTTCTATGATAATGTCTGCTTTGCTGTTGATTTTCTCATTAGGATGTTATAGCAATGTCTTTTATCTATCTGTGTATCTATCTATCTATCTATCTATCTATCTATCTATCTATATCCATGTATGTGTTAAACCCATTCAAACATCTAGGAAAGATAAATCCTAAGCTGCAACTCTACTTTTTTTCCTGCACTGATTCACGTTTAATACTGAGTTTTACTGTTATCTTCATATCTAATGACTGTTGCTATTGACATTTGTGTATATTTTTCTCCTGATTGACAATTTAAATCATTTCATTGTTCTTCATTATCACACCAGTAATGGAGCTCTTCTGCCTATGTCTCCTTTGAAAGTGCACTCTATGTAGTGGGTAAACTTAGTTACCAAACAGATTAAATAAATAAATTATTCTTACCATGGTATCTATTATTTTGTAATGCTGAATGCATAATGTAATTACAACTGCTGAGAAAATATGTTTTATTGCAGCTAAAAGTAAAAGCTAATATGCAAGAGAATCTCTGCAGAGCCAATCCTTGTTCCATCATTTCTAGTTCTCATAACAACTCAGACGCTCACACTGTTTGCAAACAAATTACACTGGGAAGTTTAAACCTTTAATAGCTTACATCTAACACAAGTAACAGAGCAGTTTTATTGATTTTGTGCTTCTGATTAGTTGGAAGGAGGGGGGTCTTAAAAAGTGCATAGTGTGTAAGATATACTCTGAATGCATAAACTCATTTGAAAGAAGTGAACCTGCTTGCCAGAAATGTACATATCTAATAAAGTTGTATGAAGTAATTAGAGTTTAAACTGAGTATAGGGAATAAGAGATTCAAATAGTTGAATGTACTTATCTAATGTAGAGAAGAGAGAAGCAGAATGGAATAAATGGAGAGGAGCTAAATCTGCTTCAATGTCTGGCGGAGGAACAAAATGTTGAGGGAGGCGTATAAAAATTATAATAAAGTGAAATTCAAGAAGAAGGAGAGTTACACTGAAGGAGAAGCTGATGAAGAATTAATAAGAAATTGTAAATGTATGGAAGATGTGGGCCTGAGGAAACAGAAAATTAAAAAGAAAAAGAAAAAGGAGAGACTTTGGGAGTTCTCATCTGGAAGGGTCATGTTTAGAGGAAGGCACTCGTGGATGACAAGCAAACTACTTTAGAAGAAAATTCTGTTTGTGAAATAAATGAGAAGAAGGAAGAAAATGTGAAAAATAGTTAACAAGGAAAATATTAAAATACTAGTCATGGAAGGCTAAGTGCTGAGTGGAATAAAAAACGAATCGCCCTGAATAGGCATGCATAGAGTCATGGTCAAAGCTTTGCATCATGACAGGATGAAGGATATTAGAAAGGGTGTGTATAAAGTGATCACTGCACAATAAGATTATTTAAATATTAGAATTTGTGCAAGTAACAATGATGTGTGAAAGTATAACCAGGAGAACTGTCAGAGGAGGTAAATAAATTACAGATCATTTTAACAAGGCTGGTACTGATGTTGTATTTATGTTCCCAGAGATAAGGCACAGAGTAGCATTAAAAGCTACTGTAAGTAGTCTGAACAGTAGTTTCATTTTTATCGAAGTATGAAAATATATACATTGCATTTCACATAACAATGGTGTTCATCTTAGCCATGAGGCAAATAAGATCATGAGACTCACAACATCAATAAAATAATAAAATATTTTTGAGGTAGAGCTGATTGTCCTGTGATGTGATTCCTTGTGTACTGTATTCTACCTCGGAAGGTAGGATTATTGATGTTTCTTTGACCCTAGAGACGTTATGGCATTGAATATGATAATTAAAGACCCCTTAGGCAACTCAGATCATAGTTTAGTGAAGTATAATATGCATTATAATATACAGATAAGAAATGAGTCTCTCTTACAGAGAATAAATGATTATGCAGTTAACTACCTTGTCATCAATGATTATGTTATAAAATGGAGTTGAAAGGATGAGCTAATTAAAAAAAACAGTATATGAGATGTGGAATGTTTTATGAGAAAATGTTAACAAGTATAGATAGACATATTCCAGTTAGGAAAAAACACTGTTATTAACAATAGAAGAACCTTTCTATGGTTAAATAGAGACACCAGACATATTATTAGTAAGCAAATGAAATACTGGGTTAAACTGAAGAAAGATCCAAGTAAGAGAAATAAATTGCTGTATAAAGACACTGTGGTTAAGAAGGCAAAAAGGTGGCATGAATAATCATTTGGTGCATATGTCTAAGATAATAAACATTTTTTTAGTGTATAAATCAGTGTCTGAAGACATTTAAAAATATATAGATTAAGTGGAAAACAGTGTAGTAAATGGTTTACATGTTATGGTAGTAGGCTATGCAGGTTTCTTTTCTAAAAAAGAAGAAGAATATCAATTATACTTAGATGATAGTTACGCCATGAATTTATTTGACACTCACAGTTCACTGATAATAGAGGGGATGTAGATGAAGCACTAAACAAGTAAGCAAGATACTTATACTAGTCTAGATGATATAAATGGATTATTTTTAATGAAAATTAAAGAAAATATACCAAATATATTAACCTACTTATTCCAATAAAGTCTATCAATATTGAAAAGGGGCTAATATATTCCCTGCATATAAAGGTATGGCATCTGTATCTCATAAGAGTAAAAACTTTAGGCTGATAAGCCAAACAAGTACTATAGGAGAGTGTTTTGAGTGAGTCTTGATAAGTTTAATGAAAATTTCACTTGAATGTAGCTGCTATAATATCCATCAATACCCTAGAAAGAGCTACCACTAAAAACATAATAAATATTTATTTGGTGTGGTATAGGCTTTTGATACTAACATGGCTCTGGATTTTACTTAGGACCTCATGAAAGTGTTCCATTCAGTACCTCATCAGACTATATTGGATGATTTGTAAAATGCAAATTTAGTATGTCTATGTTTAGGCAGATTGTGAACTGATTAAGCAATTGAAAGGCTAGAGTGAGCATACAAGGAATATAATCAAATGAATCTGAAACAAGAAATGGCAATCCACAGGGATCAGTGTTGGTTTCCATTCTGTTCCTTATATTTTTGACTAGTTTTCTTGAGTCATTAAAGAGTTGATTTGGCAAATTTGCATATGACACTAAATTCCCTGGTATTGTGACATCTGTAAAGGATCAATATCAATTTCAAAGATACTTAGCTAGACTATATGAGTGGGCGCATCATAAAGGAGTTGTGTCTAATTAAAATAAATTTAGTTGGCCAAGCAGACATATTTGTACATATATGCTTGCTTGGGATTTAGGTAAGGCAAGTTAAGATTTACATTAGGTGAGGATAGGGTAGGAGCATGGATAAGGGATATGATGTACTTAAGAGGAGGACATTGAGGGTGGGTAGGGGAAGGGATCATCACTTATGATCTCTTTGGTGTGGGTGTTTGAATGCATATGCATCATGTACCTATGTGTGAGTGATAGGAATGAAGTTCAAGTAGTGCTGATTTATTAACAGGTAAGTATGGGATTTTAGGAATAGTAGCAGGTAATGTTTATCAGGTAATAATTTAATCAGTTATTGTTTTCTGGCCATCTGGTTTTGAAAGGGGAGGTGTTACTGGGTGAGTGCGACATTTTGACTGTTAGCTAAAGTTGTAGATATTGTGTACGTCCAGGGGTATTTGTAGGTAGGGTGGGAGGAAGTTAGCAGTGTGGGCAATAATTTTTCCATTTTATTTTAGTCTTGTTTAGGTAATACATTTTGATGATAATTGGCAGTCACAATAACAGTTAATTGGCTAAGTTTATGTTTGCTAGCTTAGTGGGTACTTCTGCATGTTAGGTAGTTCAAATGTTCATAGTTTTAGGTAACTGGTATTTGACATGGATTTGAGGTTCAGATTTTGTATTAATAGTAACTTAGTTAGGTCTCAAACATGTACCTTTGAGTGGTGAATGGTTGGTGGTTGCTAGGGCAATGAAAAGTTGGACATACTTGTGGGAGTGAGGTTTGACATCATACAACATGGAGCTACAGCAAGATAGGCTGCATTGTTTTCATTTGCATTCATGGCTTACAAATATTTAAATAAAAAAGGGCATTTAAGTAAATTAAATTGGAGTTTTCAGAAGGCAGTGTTTCAGAGAGTGTGGCGAAGGTGAGCACAATGTGGGGTTGGGTGTCAGAGCTTTGTAGGGGTTTTTGAGTGGTAATGTGCTTTTTTCTACCATAACTTTTAACTGCTGGGTTTTGCAGTATGTTCACTTTGTTACTTCATATCATTGGGCTGTTACTCATAAGTATGTGGTTTTCTGGCATATCATTGAGGACTAAAGGCACTAAATAATGACATTCAATGGAGTTTAAGACTTCATAACATTCAAAAGAGGAATGCTAATGCAAATCCTGTTAGTCTAGCAACTTTCTAAGTATTAAGAGTAATATTCAAAATTTGTCTGTAGTTTGAACTTTCACCCCCCCCCCCATTTCGTTTAGGTTTTGTCCAGTTTTCTTGTACTATAAAGTTGAGAGATATGATTTTTTTCCCTTCTAATACCATTTTGTAGCCATTTGTAAAACAATTCTGCACTATCAGTCTTGGCATTCTACGGAGAAAGTTGTGGTTATGGCAGGAGTATAGTGCTGGTCAACCTTTGGGTTTTAGATGTCACATTCTTTAGAATGCAGGTTCATGCTAAACCAGTTGCTGCTTATTTATTCTGCCACAAGGTTTTCCTAGTCGCTGTTATTACCTTGCTGGTCCTAAGTAGGGGTTAGGGCATGGCAAGAGGACATTGGAATTTTGATGGATTTAGTGTTGCCACCTGTCCCACTTTGCGAGGGACAGTCCCTCTTTGGGCAGTTGTGTCCTGCAAAAAAATTGCAAAAATGGCAAATGTCCTGAGATATTAGGGCAAAATTATTTCCTATATTTTATGTGATAGTTGCATAAAACAGTTATTCTGTACCTGAAACATATAAATGTTATAAGAAACAGAATAAGCAACTAAAATGCTACAATAATAAGTTTTTATTTACGCAAAAAAATGAAGTTCTGTCCCTTGTACTGGCCGTGGGTATGTTTTGGTCCCCAAAATCTGATGGTTGTACCACAATTGTCCCACTTTGAGCATTTGAAAAGGTGGCAACCCTAGATGGATTGCTTCGTTTTAGGATGATATTGATGATATATTTCAGTGATTGTCTTGAGGGGGACTTTTTTTATTAACAAGGAGCTTTTTAGGCTAGGGAATGTAGTCAGCATATAAATAATAAAAAGGTGGGATAATAACGTCTATAGAAAGGGGGAGATGTGGAGTTATTATCATGTAGGATTTTTTTACATTTTCTTTTCTTTTCTTTTTTTTTTTTTATTGCAGGATAGCTAATGTCAACACTCTTAAAGACTGATGGGTAAACATTGTGGCCCAAACAGGAGCTTTGTTTCAAAAGGTGACAGCACCACCTCCAGAGACCATATGGTCAGTGCTTGAATCTGCACTGGCAGATGAGATACTGCAGGAAGGAAACATGTTCAGACAAGTGAGAGGAAGAGAAAAGTGGATAGAGTTGAAGAAGGCCAAGAGATGGGCAGAAGGGTTTGGCCAATTAGCAACCAAAGGGCACAGCACCAGTTGAGTCAGCAGCGCCAGTTCCACAGTTACCTGCATGCAATTCTATGGTTACTCTGGATGAGGGTTTTGAGGACTTGAATATTGTTTCAGAAGGTAGGTTTAGAGGGTTTTTGCAAGAGATGAGTGCTAGAGACAGGTTAAGGTTGCAAGAGTTGTTAGTTGTAGGGGGGCAATCACCATTTTAGGTGGCTCAGGGGTTGGCAGTTTGTTTTGTGCACCATGAAGGTAAAATGGGGCACAGGCAAACATAATTTGATCAGATCACTACAGTCTGGGATTTGAATGGCCTGGTGAGTTAATCTAACTCAGGTCTAAATGTGATGTTTGGACAAAGTGTGCCAGTTTCAGGATCAGGTTTACTCCTGACTTTGCATATCTATCTAATAAAGAAAAGCTTTGTCATGAAGAATATGTGGATATTTTTGATTTGATTTATGCTAATGGGGCTTAGAGATTACTGGAAACAGAGTCACCTGGAGATAATGATTTGGCTGCAGCATTAACACAGGTGGGAATGAGGAGGTTAGGGAGGTATAGGGCGAGGTCTTGGGACAATTAAGTTCTGGGCTTCATTTATATGATAGCTGTTTTTTTTTAGAAAAAATGCATTGCAAGGTCTGTCATTGTTAGCCTATTTTCTTACAATTTAGGAGCTTCAGATTTTGTGTAGGACTAGTGCTTGGTTTTAGTACTGACTAAAATGGACCTATACTATAATAACATTTCATCATTTACAGCAAGCAAAGCCACGCAATTTCACCACTGCCTCATCAAAGAACAACTTCACTTGCTCAAACTGAAACACTTCTTATCTATATCCCATCTGGAACAGTCCATAAAATTAACTACAAACCTCATAGCTGCCCTATTTGACCTTAGCCACCGAACAGACCTCTTAGATTCATTGACAAACTCCATTTTAGCCTATCCAAAACCAGCAATAGGGCTGGTTGGTCCTGGTATAGCAGGCATGTTGCCAGGATTTAGAACACCATTATTTCCACCATTACACTCCAACCTAACCCAATAAAGATAAAAGCTCTTCTAAAACAGCACTACAGCAACACTTAGCCTTATTCCAGTGCAACCTCTGGATAATGTATCCCATCTGTCAAATTACAAATGACCTGCTTATATCCCAACAAGTATCCCACACAGTAACCTTGAGTGGAGCCTTTCTTTTCTTGGTATTATGCCAGGGCTCTGCACAGGTCTCTTTATCACACTCTCTCCTGTCTTCTCCTCTCCTCTCCTGTATATGCATCTCAGCTATTTAGCTTCTGATGGTATTCCCTCTGTGTCTCTCTCTTTCTCTCTCTCTTTAAGTAGTCTTCTATTATTTCTGAGCCATGACTCCTCAACCCAATATGTAATCTAACTCGACAAAACTTATGCTACTAGGAATCTTTATACATCCATATTGCTTCAGTTTTCCTTACTAAGTAATTGTATCTTGTTAATACATGCTTAAAATTTATGTATACTTGTTAATGCAGGCCTCAGTTCCTGTCTACTGTTAAGAATATATGGAACTTATACATTGTTCATTGCAGAGCTTTTCTCCCCAGACCTTCACAGAAAATGACTACTACTGTCCAGTGAGATTTTCCCAGTCAAGTAAAGCAAATAAATACATAAAGACACACACACACACACACACACACACATATATATATATAAATATATATATATATATATATATATATATATATATATATATATATATAATGTCTGAGGTGAGATAATTCTCTTGTGACATAACATATCCAGCCTCTATCTGCTAAAACTGTAGCAGTTCTTGTATTCTTTCTTTAAATTGCCTAAGTAACTTATATTTATTTTTCCCTCTATTTGTAGCTCTTTATGGGATTCTGATGCACTTTTTTTTGGCAAGTCACAATGTTCACACCATCCAGCTATAGCATAACTTTCAACAACATTTTGCAGAATGTCCAATTTTGTTGCAGAATGTCCAGTATTTTGGCCTCATATTTTTGGTTTGTTGCATTAAAATTTATGGTTTTCTGTCAAGTTATTGAGGACCAAAGTTATTAAGTTATGACAGATATCTGGTATTTGGATTTCATATCCTTCAGGAAATGCATGTTAATGCAAAACCTCTTAGTCTAGTAACGTCCTATGTTTATAACAGCAGTCCATAATATATCGACATTACTGGGAGTTTTGCACCTCCATTTATTTTTGGCTTTGCCCATAATTGTTGTACTAAGAAGTCGAAAGGTAAGAGCTACAGCTTTGCCTCATGCATGCTATGATGACAGATTCTTAACTTTTGTACCTTGTTTCTGAAAATGATACATCCTGATTACTAGATTTTTGTCTATAGCTCCTGTGAGACATTTTCACACTCATAACACCTGAAGAATTACATTGTGCCACACATTAAAATTGCTACAGTATAATTAATAAGAGTGCAAAGGTGTACATGTCTGCACATGTACACGCTAACACAGAACACATGGTATCATACAGTAGTAGTGAGACCTTGAGAGGTAGGATAAGGATTGGTATTCATAGATACCTTGCTTAGTATGCAACGCTATTTAGGCACTGGATTCCTGAATCATAATTGCTATTGTTCCTGGTAGATGTCTCACATAAATGCCTTACTCTGTGAGAGTAGAGTGATTTAATTGGACCCTTGTACATCCACGTATTACCTACCAGGGAAGACTTGTGTAGAATGTTGATTTTTAGTCATCCATACTATGCAAGAATTCTGCAGATGAGTGCATGGAATGCCTAAGGGCATGCAATTAATGGCTGCATTTCACCTTTGCATATCTTTGAAAGAATCTGTGCAAGGTGCAGGACAGTAGCTTAGCCCCAACAGATTGACAGTCTAGTTAAGCTCTGTGTGTGTGTGTGTCTGTGTGTTTATTTGTGTATGTATATATATATATATAAATATATATATATATATATATATATATATATATATATATATATATATATATATATATAAATAACAGTGTTTGATTTGATACTGCAAGTCATTATGCATGACTGCCTTTTGCAAATGATTGCGCGCGCGCACGTGTGTGTGTGTGTGTGTGTGTGTGTGTGTGTGTGTGTGTGTGTGTGTGTGTGTGTGTGTGTGTGTGTGTGTGTGGCAAATAACAAGGAAGGCTGTGCTAACAGCTATGTCTACTCAGCCTATCCTGTCAAAAAGCCTCTGAGGAAGGTAAACTATTCTGAATGTGCCTGTTTATTTGGGTGTGGGAGGGTTAACTCTGCATTTGTGTGTGCATATATGTATGCCTCTTTGGCTTAAGTGTCTGCCTCTATGTGGCCTGCGAAGAAACTGTTACTTCTTGTGTGGGATAATAATTTGATGAGCAGAGCAGTTATTTAAACTGATGATTCATAATCATGCAAATTCATTGTTAATTAGATGTAGGGCAACTGTAAATGCTCAGGGCAGTGGATGATTTAGTGGAGTGTTATAACTTTGCTTGGGTGTGCAGGATAAGTTTTTCTGCTCTGATTTCTATGAATTCCACTCACAATTAAGACATTTCCTGAAAAAGGAAAGCTCTCTTCATTGTATCATTCAGTCAGCAAAGCCACAGACAGCTGGTTGGTGTGAACAATATGCAAGTGAAGCAGATGAAGAACTAAAGAAATGCATGCAGGCAAGGAAACATTTGTAAGTTAGCGCCTGCAAGAAAAAAAAAAATCACCTGTAAGTCAGCTACATAATTTTACTGAAAAATTACAAAACATGGTATTTGTTATCCGGCAGATAGATGACTGCCACACTGCTAGTTACAAGGCACCTGTTTTACTTCAGAGGAAGGCTGAGGTCTGCCAGTTCTGTAACACAAAAATGACCCAGTGCTTAATGAGTAAATCCTCATAATTATTTTATTATAGTCGATTTTATATGGGTCTCCTCACTGAACTTTAATTATTCTTCCAGTAAATTTTCTTCATCCAGTGATACTCAGTTTTACTTCACAATTTTCTTTCCCAGACATAATGCTGAGTTTCAGACACCTTTATTAACTTTACTCCAGTATTTTATTACCTTATCAACACAGGATTTTTTTACTTATCTTCCAATTAATCAAGTCAACCAGAGAAGCAATTTGTAATCAGACTAGCTTTTTTACCTGTTGCTAACCACATTTTTTTTTTCGCTGTTATTTGCTTGCTTTTAGTCACACAGAGAAGTACTAGTAATGAAATAGTATATGGATTGTAGTCCACTATACCCCAGGCTAATGCATACTTTTATTGTATTTACAACAAATGGGTTTCATAACACTGCAGATGTACAGGAAAGAAAATAGCTGAGCTTCTAAAACCATGCGGTATGGAAATACCCATCTTCTAGACTGACAATGGAAACACCCGTCTTCCAGACTGACAATCCTTTCATGTTTCCTTTGTATACCACTGAATTGTTATTGGTAGTGCAATCAAAACATATACTGTATACAGAGTGCTCAGATGTATTTCTGGATTACACCCTGTACACAATAAATGAGAATTTTTTTTCTAGTCTAGTATTTAGCAGTAGGAAAACATTAATCATAGTATAAAATACTGTTAGTGTAAGTGTTTTTCTTGCATGACTGCTTCCCAATAAATATGAAAAATGCAGACTTGCTAAAAGATAGAATGAGTGTCTAACAATCACCTGTCTGATGTTATACATGCCATTATCAACTATAATCTACGTACACATTAAGAGCTATACACAACACTAAGCTGTGTGTGTACACACACACACACACACACACACACACACACACACACACACACACATATATATATATATATATATATATATATATATATATATATATATATATCTGTATGAGTGTGAATGCGCAGTTTTAAATGACTCTGTAGAATTTTAGCCCTCCCCAGTATTGTAAATCTGCATATGTGCACAGTGGTCAGTCTGTGTTTAGTAATAAAGTGGCTTCCGAATGCATGGTCTCTCTTCATTCTTTCATACTTGGGTCTGCCCAACCTGGGCATTTGGCAATCATTACTCCCTCAGTACCTGAGCAACTAACCATCTCCAATATTGTATTTGTATAAAGATTTCCATAAAAGTAGGTATATACCACAGTGAAAACTCCAAAACTGTCTTTGTATATTTTTTTTAGAAATGATTCACTTTAATGAATGTGTATTGCAAGGTGCAATTAATTCACTGTTTAACTCTTGATATATCTATTTTATAACCATGGATATGCTTTGTCTTTGATAGATGTTTTTCACATTGTCATAATAACTTTTTGTATGTATGTAACCATTAAACTTTTTTCTTCAGTCTCTACTGAAAAGGCTTTCAATTCCCAGTTGGACTTCCCCGTTAAGCAAATGCAAATAAATAAATAAATGCTTTCTTGATTGACCTTCATGCACGTTTCTTCATTACATGCACAGGAATTCATGAATAATACAATGTGTAAATGGTTTTACAGGCAGTGCTGCAGCAGTTGCAGATTGAGAGACAGTCATCTCTTACACCAGTTTGAGAATCACATCCATTCATATCTTGTGCTCAGGACACCCAGTCCTTTCACTCCACATTTACTGTGGCTCTACTATGCATTCTTGTTTTGTGCTACAAATTACAGTTATTCTGTATTCATAGAATCATAGCAGAATGCTAGGCTATAGACCCAAGGGACCTTTGTAAGCCTAGCCATGCTTCCTAGTAAAATCTGATAAATATTGCTTCCATTAAAAAATATTGCTTTACTAGAAAGGCTCACCCAGACTCTGCTACACTTTGCTGCGAGGGAAAGGTTAGTTTGCTTTTTATTTGTTGTATTTTGTATTACTTTATTGCCTTTTTCTATTTTGAATAGTGTGATTTGTTTTCTTTACCTTATGTTTTACTTGTATTGTGCTTTTAACTGTATATTAAAAACTTGAAAAGAGACCACAGCTCTGTCTCTTGAGAGTCAGGCAGAAATCAGAACAGATCAATTAAGGACTTACACATAAGATAGAAGAGGTCAGTTAAGGTTAATCATCTGTGAACTGAGGGGGTGGAGCTAGGAACTAAACCTTCTATTTAAGGGGTAAAATAAAACATTTCAGAGCTTTACTAGAAAGGCTCACCCAGACTCTGCTACACTTTGCTCCAAGGGAAAGGTTAGTTTGCTTTTTATTGGTTGTATTTTGTATTACTTTATTGCCTTTTTCTATTTTGAATACTGTGATTTGTTTTCTTTACCTTGTTGTACTTGTATTTTGCTTTTAACTCCATATTAAAACTTGAAAAGAGACCACAGTCCTGTCTCTTGTGAGTCAGGCAAAAACTTTTTCCCCACCCTCCCACCTGGTTACTGTTGTGTTCTTAAACACCACTGTTTTTCTAGTTGCCTGCCCCTTATGTTAATTTGATCATATATCTGATTTCCTCTCTGCTTTTACTGGCTTGTGTGAGTACGCTCAAAATTATCATTTTGGGAAATCCCTCCCCTTCAACTATTTAAATTTATTGGTCATCCTACTGTATTCCATAGTACCAGAATACAAAAGTGGCCACCCCCTTTCAATCTATCTTGTTGTTTTAAAAATAGTGACTCTCCACTAAAACATAAATTTTTAGACAGGTAAAACTTAAGATACCTACTTTCACATCTAACTCCTCTAGTGCACACTGCAGTGTTTAGGATAAACCTTTTTTTTTCATCTTACCTTTAAGCATCCCTGTGACTAGCATTTGCTCTAAAACCTGCTGGAAAGCACTAGGAAGCCTTAAACTGATACAAGCACTCAACCCTCCTTGTTAATAAGGAGATATTAATCATTGGTACCTAACTGCCTATAATTGCAAAGTACCTTGCTAAGCTAAGGGAAAACAGCTCTTGTACTTTACAAAAAAAAAGCACCAAACCAGGCATGTCCAAGGGTCAGCTTCCAGTGATTTCTCCTGTCTGTCTAGTGAATCTAGGCATACTGGGGCAATGCAGCAATTGCCTCATGTACACAGACAACCATCTCCTCCTACCACCCAACACTACAACCTGGAAGAGCTGCACTTACCTAGCCAAACTGGAAGCAAAGCTCTCTCCACCCAAGGTTGTGCTAGACAGTCAAGAGGAGAAGGTTAACACCCACACTACACCTCAAGTAACACATAGCCCTTCTAAACCCACACCACCAACAACCTCACATAGCAACACTAAACCCTCATATGCAGAGGCCCTTAACAGTAACCTGCCCAAGCAACAAGGACCTCTGAAGCTAAAACGCAAACAAACACCAGTCACAACCAAAGTGTCACATAGCTCACAACACCAGTGTGCCACCCACCAACAACCCCTAAGGCAAAACAACATACCCAGCACTTTAGTCATAGGTGGCTCTATAGTCAGGCACACTGATGTCCCACTCACCAGGCTGAACAAGAAGAAAATTACAGTCAGCTGCCTGTCGGGTGCCAGGATCTGCCACATAATGCATGCAGTCAAGTCACTCCATAACAAGTACACATATGACTCTGTTATTGTCCATGTTGGAGTGAATGACTTGAGTCGTACCTCCCTGGACTACATGAAAAGAGACATGGAAGAGCTCTTGGATCATGTGGTTCAGGCAGGTATGACCATAGCCCTGAGTAGCATCCTGCCTTCACCCAGAATGATACCACAGTATAAGGACAAAATGATTGACTTCAACAATTGGCTAAGCTTCTGGTTTCATTCAAAGGGAATCCAGTATCTGTCTGTCTGGGATGATATGATTGATAGACCACGATGCTTTGCCAGAGATGGTCTGCACCTGTCACCCCTGGGATTCAGGTTACTGGCTAAGGTTCTTGCCACCCCTATAGTGCCCTTTTTAGGCAAAGTTCAAAGGACAAAACCACCACCTTAACAGGTACAAGCATGCAAAATCTGAAGGTAATGCTACTCAATGCTAGAAGTCTAAACCTCAAAATGCACTCTCTCGAGGCACTCCTAAAAATGGAGAACATCAATATCTGTGCAGTAACTGAGACCTGGTTCAAGGCTCCAGAGAGCACCCCTGCAATACCAGGCTACAACTCTTACCACACATTTCGGCCACCAAACCAGGACCGAAACACTAAAGGTGGAGGAATGTCTATATTCACCAAGGATATTCACACCACCAGGCTAGTTGCCCAACACAATGCGTCTGAAATTCTCCAGTTGCAACTAACACTAGGTAAGACTACAATCCAAATTGTAGCTTGCTACAGATCCCCCACCATGTCCCAAGATTCGTACTATGCCTTTCTATACATACTGGAAATATTAAGATACAACCAAACACCCTAATACTGGGTGATTTCAACTACCCTGCCAGTAACTGGGAAAACTACTCATGTACCAACACCTTTGCCCAACGGTTCTTGCAATTTATAAATTCCAATTCCGTGAATCAACTAATCCATAGTCCAACCAGGAGCTCCAATATCCTTGACCTGGTCATTATCAACATGGGAAATCGATGGACCACACCTATGGTCACCCCCTCGTTGGCCAGGTCTGACCATAAGCTAATCAGCCTTGACATCCACATCCCTCCCCCACCCTCCAGTAAGGAAACCTATGTAAAAAACTTCTCCAAAGCCAACTTCATGCTACTCAAGTCAGAAGTGACAAACTTCATGACACCCATGCAGACGGGAACTGAAATTTTGAATGCTGAATCCTACACTAAGGCACTGTACGAGCACATTGACTCGTGCATGAATCGTGCCATCTCAAATAGAACCAAGATGCTCTCCTCCAAAAAAGGAAGCCAATCTGGTGGTCCCCTGCCATAAACAAACTTTACAACAAAAGGAAAAATACTGTTGCAGAAAAGAGGAAAATCCCAGGATGCAAAAAACTCCCTTACCAGCCTCAGTAAGAAGCTGAGATCCCACATAAAATCCTCCGAAGCTAGTTACGAAAACAAAATTGCCAAAGATTCCAAAGACAACCACAAGGCATTCTATAGCTATGTCAAGAATCTAAATGGCAATGCTGAGATCTGCTCTGAGCTACAACAGAATGGCATTAAATATATTGATCTCAAGGATATTGCCAGTACCCTGACAGATCAATTCAGTGCAAACTTCACCCCCCCTCTCACCCCCTAAAGGGCCCATCTCAATACTGAAAAATTGCTAAGTTCTGGTAATAACGGCTACACAGGTAAAAAATGCACTCTCCAAAGAATACAGCATCCATGGGACCAGACGACATCCCAGGCTGTGTACTACATGAACTACAAAATGAACTGATACCTCACCTAAGTGTCATGTTTAATCATAGCCTCACCTCAGGCTTCATGCCCACTGAGTGATGCACAGCTACAGTTATCCCACTCCACAAGCGGGGGTCCACCTTGGATCCTGGAAACTACTGCCCTATCAGTCTGATGAGCCTAATCTGCAAGGCCATGGAACATATTATCATGGAACTTATAAACAAAGACATTGGCAACCTTCAAACACTGGACCCCATCCAGTTTGGGTTTGTGAAGGGCCGATCTTGTCTTCTGAACCTGACTGACTTCTTTGAATCAGTCTCCAGAGCTGTGGACAAAGTTAAGGTGGTCCACACCAAGGGCTTCAACACCATCCCCCAATTTGGAATCATAGATAAACTTACTAAGCTGGGCATTAATCTCTACATCACTCGATGGGTTGCCAACTGGCTTACTGACAGAACCCACACTGTAAAAGTAGCCGACTCCAAATCCAGCTCCAGACAAGTGACAAGTGGAGTACCTCAGGGTTCAGTCCTGGGACCGCTCTTGTTTGGCATCTACTTCTCTGAAGTACAAGCCAACACTAAGGGACTCTGGATAACAAAGTTTGCAGATGACTGCAAACTGGGAGCCATTATTGAATCCTTAAATGATGTGGATATTCTACAAAAGGGGCTTACAGAAACAGATGCTTGGTGCCAGAACCATGGGCTCAAGCTCAGTGCCAAGAAATGTATAGTTATCCCCTTTGGGGAAAAAACATGTACCTGTGAATTACCACATAGGTGGCAGTACACTAAACACCGAAAGTGTGATAAGAGACTTAGGGACACAGGTGGACAGTGGTCTCACCTTCAATAACCACATCACCACAACAGTCAGGAAATCCTTCTATGTGGCACATCTCATCATTAAGGGCTTTTCATCCAGATAAAAGGAGGTCATTGTCCCACTGTACTCATCCCTCATTAGACCCATTATATAATACAACTCCCCATTTGGTATGTACCTCTAAAGACATCTGCAACAACTGGAAAGGCTTCAGAAATACCTCACCAGAAGAATCACAGGCCTAAAGCAGATGCCCTATGCTGACTGTCTAAAAAAACTTTGGCTATACTCTGTCACATATCGTCTACTCAGAGGCGATCTCTGTTTAACATACAAGGCCATGTCAAACCCAGAGCTGTTGGACATGCTACACTTAAAGAAATCCAAATCCCTCAGAGCCACATGCTCCAGGGATCTAAACCTTGTCAACACAATGAACAAAACATGCTGGAGGGATGGGTTCCTGACCCAGAGACTCCCCGGACTCTGGAATAGACTGCCCATACATATCAAGCAGAATGCCTCTTTGGCCTTCTTAAAAACGAACCTTTAGGATTGGATGGGAGGGGGCGTGGCTAGGATGCTGAACTGATAGCTGCACTTCATTTCAGCTCTCTTACCTCAATACAATTCCTGACAGGAATTTTACAAAATAATATTTAATTTGAAGAAATTTTTATTACTAACTTATTTCTAATAACTCTGAGCATCTATAAGAAAAAAATTATTGTCAGAACTTGAATAATTCTTGTCAAATTAATTACTGGAAAATCAGCACCAATATCAGCTTTACAGCATGAGTCATATAAGGAATACAGCACAAGACTCTTCTCTCAAAAAAGACCTGCAGTCTCTCATTACAAATATACAGGAACTTATAATAAAAATCGACAAGATGGACAATAAAATAGATACTTTTAAAGAAAAGTGCTCACAACAACTGGAACAGCTTCAAGAAATGTTTACACAGCAGAAAGGACAGATATCACTTATTGAACAGTCATTAAGTGACATTGACACTAGAGTCCAAATAGAAGAACAACAAACTGAATTCTTACTTCAACAGAACACATATTTACTAGAAAAGCTTGATGATATGGAAAACCAAACAAGAAGAAATAATATTAGAATATATGGTCTACCAGAAAAATCTGAAGGGGACAATATGATAAACTTTCTTACCACCTGGATACCAGATGTAACAAAAATACCTGAAGCTCTTTCATATGGTATAGAATGGGCGCATAGATCACTAGCAGCTTCTGGAAATGCTTCTTCTCCGGGTAAGAACAAGCCGAGATCTATAATTGTGAGACTTTTTTCTACACAAGATAAAGATCTTATATTAAGAAATGCTTGGGCAAATTCTCCCATCAAATACAATGATTCATTAATAAGATTTGACAATGATTATTCTACAAAGGTGGTTTCAAAAGAAAAGAATTTCTACCAATAAAGAAAACCTTGAAGAAAAAGCAACTGAAAGTCCATCTTTTATTTCCAGCAAGACTGAAAGTTTTTCTACCAAATGGAATAAAAATCTTTGAAACAGTAGATTCAGCAATAAAATACCTTACCAACAACAACATCCTAACACATGAAGAATCTATGGACTGGACAATAAGTACACAAGAGAAATGCTGAAGTAAATAATTGGAAAACTGTTGAGCAAAAGAAAAAAAACTAAAGGACAAATAATCTTACATATGTTATATTCTGTAAAAATCTAAATAATAATACTAACAACAAAAGAAAAGTTCTTACTGTCTTCAAGTTACACCAAAACAGGTACTGTTTTCAATTATATTTTAAATGTCAAAATTAGCATAAATGTAAATACATTTATCTCAAATCACATCAATATACTAAGCATAATTTAAACATTACTCTATTTTTCATTATTATCCATCTATTATTTTCATATTCTTAATCAGAGTAATCAATGCATAATAATGTTCCCAAATAGTTTATTTATTTATTTATTTATTCATTTTCTCTCTTTGTGTTTTGTTGTTTTTATTTTTCTCTTCTTTTTATTAAATCTTCATTAACTTATAATACTTTAATCAGTATATGGTTATATTGCTTAATAGGTATAGTAATGGCTGCTATATAACTTATTATTAGTTACATCCCTGATAGTATTACTTTTATAAGTTAAAAGTGTCCCTGTTTGGATAAACGCTAATGCTGGGCAGAAATGTGTTGCTTTTGAAATGAAGTATTTCAGTTAGGATGTATCATAAGACTACTTTAAATAATCTTAAAAGATGTTCTGCCTTTGACCCATATGCACATACTGATATAGTCCAGTGAAAAAATATGTTTTAAGTGATATTTCGAGGCTATAAGTCATGTGTGTTGTGGCTCCAGACATCCGGAGTTGAAAGATGCTTGTGACTAGCTTAGATATCCTGTTGTCTTTTCTTTTGTAGAGAAATAAGGCATAGCATGTTTAAAATGCAAAGTTTGACAGTTGTGAACACTACTCCGTAAACTAGAGTGCTTATGCCACTACATGAGTTTGTCACCAAATAAGAGGAGGGAAAAGAAAAAAGAAAAAACACATACCTTTTCCTGCTTGGTTCTCGAGACAATTTATCAGCCACAAACATCACTAGAAACTTGAGTTACTTATTGCTTGTCGCATTTACTTGTGTACGCCATCCCCTGACTCTTTCTAATTGACGTCTAGTCAGAAAATAAGCTATGTTCACATTTAAAGATACAGAAACCTAAATTCCTTCTAAGGAAACATAAATAATATAAAAGGTTCATATAAATATACACAGATATTTATTTTTGAAGCACTTTCAGTTTATGGCTACTGATGTCTTCTAGCACCTTGATAGATATGGACATATATCTGCTTGTCTTTCTATCAGTTTAGATTTCCAGACATTTTAGCTATCCCTTACTATGTTTTATACAGCAGAGTTTAAAAGCAGAAATTAATCATCAGCAAATAAAATCACTGCTGTTTTACAAATTCTCTAAAGAAACTAGTAAATGTCAAGCAACTGACAGGTTTGTTTTGGGGAGGGTTGCCATTTCCCACGCTGGTGCTCCTGCAGAATACTACTGATGTCCTGCTGCCAAGGTATGCCCTCGGGTGGGCAGGTGGGATGCAACAAGAAGGTTGGATGTGCATTTGGCAAATCAAACATTTAGATGGCGTTATGGTATACTAGATGGAGAAAGTGGAAGCAATGATTGTATAGGCAACTATAATGAGTAACATAACAACAGTGGATTTGACCCGTGTGTCAATTATACAATGTTTATATCCCATGTGGCTTTGGGCTTTGTCGAAGCATCTGTGTTCTACACACATATTGTGTTGGATCTGATTTGAGTGGAAGGGGGAGAGGCTTAGCCCACACCCTAATTTGTTACTGGGTTGCCATGCATTATGGGCATGCATTGTGGCAGGTACTCAATGGGCTATCCATCCTTAGATGGCTCATGCTGTCCCGTTTGCTCATCTGAATGGTGACTGCGGCTGTGCTCTTCTTGTTATGTTGCCTGGCTGTGGCTTCACCCTTCTTATAATATTGTCTGGCTTTTTACATTATCAAGAATGACACAATACTAGTGTATGCGGGTATATCATGTTACTGTTAGTGTGGACAAGGATGCTTGACAATGCAACTATGATTCTTGGACCTTTCTGCAGACAGGTGTGTTGTCTGGCAGTTGAGAGCCTGGTTGTTCCTGATCAGCGGACCTGTATTTTTGTGTTTCAATGTGACTGCATGAAAGGATGCCAGTATTGGTCTGCAAGTTTGGTGGGCAGTAGATTCGTTGGGGATTGATTTGAGGAGACACTTGTATTATGGCTGGGGCACTTGACATTTGATAAATGTATCCTCTCAATGATGCGTTCTGTCTGGTCATTGGCTGTAAAACAGCTTTTCTGAGAAATATTGTTGTGGTGCCAGTTAATGATTTGGATTAAATGTTTCTATATACAGTCGTGAAGCAATTGCCAGGATAAAATGGTACTCTTGCAGTGCATGGATCATCGTGGCTGTCCTCCAATGTTGGAGGAAAAACAAGCTTCTTGGACACCTTTTTGGCGTGGTAAAGGTGTTACCCCATGGTTTGAATACGTTTTGTCTCTTTGCTGCAAAATGGGTTGGGAATTTTGGCCTGTAATATTTTTGTACATGGTGGTTTGAATCTTGGCAGCTTCCATTGTTTTGATGTGTTCTCCAGTATACTTTTGTTCAGTCATAGGATTGAATTACTGGTGTTGAGTAGGTCAGGATTGTATCTCCAGCACTTGTTGTCAGCAGATAGACTCACTGGTTGGGTGTCAGTCTAAGCTGTGGGAGTTGATGTGTGATATACATAGATGTTTGCTTTGAGGGTGTGGTCAAGTGCGCTGCAGTTTTACCTCTGTACTGTGTCAGTTTTCATTGTGCAGGGTCCCTCTGAGGGTTGATGGAAGTGTTGGCAACAAGACACTCAATCAGGTAACAGCATTATGAGTGGTCTCTTGGATTAGGGAGCTGTCTAAATTGTGATCTTGTTGTCTCCAGCCATGGGAATTGTCATTGAAAAGCTGAAAATGCAATCAGAGGAACATATTTAATGTCTACTAAAGAAATATTAATATACTTATACATTGTATTGCATTTCAGTTTATGTTAAACATGAAATATGATGTGGTTTCAGAACTATTCATGTTTTTATTCCAATATGACTTTGCAAATATTAATTTAAACACTGGTTTCGGACTTGAGTAGTCTAAAACAATTGCACAACAATGGTACTGTATTATACAGTAATGTCAGTAAATAGTTTTCAACAGATGTATGAAATATACAGTTATAGATTTTAACATGATGTTTATTAATACCCTAAATTATTTTGAAATGATACTACCTTAATCTAAATATTTGTACCTTTTAGAAACCTGCTTAGAAGTAAGTATTATTGAATTACAATAAGATGAGTAAAGAATATATGTATATATTTTAGCTGATTAGATTATCTTAATATATTATTCAATTATCTTTATTTAAAACTAAGAGGATAAGAGAAACTGATCCAAATATTATTTGTGAGGGTAGAAAGTTTGTTTGGTTAGATTCACTAACCAAACAAAGAGGTATATTACCTCATAGCAATAGGGAATGGTTTTTAAGGTTAAGAATTACAAGGTTGGAAGTTCTTTGTTTTTTTTTTTTTTTTATTCTATCACTTTGGTGTCACTCAGAAACATGCAAAAATCATACAAGAAAAACTTTTTGAATTCTGTATCCAAGATGGAACTAAGAATAAACAATATTTACATAAACTTACACATAAAACAAACTCAAAACTAGGAAATGAAATGTTTATCCATAAATGTTAATGGTCTAAATAATAGTAATAAAAGGAGAAGCCTATTCAAGTACATAAACTTACATAAACCACAAATAGTCTTTTTACAAGAGACACACTTATTAGATAGAGATATAAACAACTTAAATATTAATAATTACACAGTACTAATAAACTCTCAATACAAAACAAAAAAGAGGAGTAGCTATACTACTGCAACTCAACTATAACACCTAAAATAATTACTACTCATCAAGATACATCAGGTATGTTTTGTCTAGTTTCAATAGAGTTAAATAAGAGAATCTATACGTTAGTAAATCTATATTGGATCCCAGGACTAGGATTAAAACAGTTAAACAGCATTTTGAAGAGATAATTCATTTAACTAAGGGTAGCCTGATATTGGCAGGAGACTTCAACTGTATAATGAATGAAAAAGATACAGATTCTAAATCCAAAAGAAGAAAACAACCCATCTCTAAAGCACTATCAAAATTTATAGATACATTGTATTTAAAAGATATAAATGAATTTGCAGAACCAGACTCACTAATCTTCACATTTTATTCTCATAGATATAAAACTAACTCTAGAATTGATAGAATATATGTTGCCAATGACCTAATAACAAAAATTGACAAAATCAAAATCATAAATTGTCCTTTATCTGATCATAATGCCATAGTCTTTGAGATAGAGCTTACACCATTTTATTCAAATCCCATTACTAGGATACCTTCCTATATCACAAAATTGAGAGATTTCAAAGAATTTTATGAAGAAACAATCAAAAACTTTCTAGAAATAAATTACACAGAAGATATTTCAGAAATATATGTCTGGGATTCATTAAAAGCAGTTACATATGGGAAGATATTATCCTGGTACATAAATAAAAGGAAGTTATGGAATAAAGATATGCTAGACTTACAAAACAAAGCAGATAAATTGAAACTGGAAATACAAAAGGGTAATGCTACTCAAGTTCAAGAATTTACACAAATCAATAAGAAGTATGCAGAATTGCTACACCATAAGATTATGATTAACTTAGAAAAGATAAAAATAAGCTCATACTCTACTAATTCAGCACACCTGAGATACTTAACTAATAGAACAAAAAAAATAATTAAATCTAAGAAAATAAAAGAAATATTTATTCCCAATACTAACAAAAGAGTTACGGAACTAAATGATATTTTAGAAGCATTCAGACTCCAATTTAACATTGATAATTCCATAAATACTCAAGATACACCTACTAAGGATATAAAAAAATACTTAGAAAACAATATTCATATTAAATTAACACAAGAATAAATAGACATTATAAACAAACCAATCAATATGACAGAATTAAAATCACAAATTAAAAAGCTCAAGACAAATAAAGCACCTGGCCCAGACAATATGCTACCAGAAATGTATAAATTAATACCCAATCAAGCCATATCTTTATTATTAAAAGTATATGATATAGCCAATAAAGATTTGAATATACCACCCTCTTGGAAATATTCATTGATATCCCCAATTATCAAACCAGATAAAGATGAGAAACAGTGTTCCTCATATAGGCCAATATCATTACTCAATATAGACTACAAGATGTTTATGGCTATATACGCAGATAGGATCAAACACTTTCTTCCTTTCTTAATTCACAAAGATCAAACAGGTTTTATTAAAGGAAGAAATACTTCAGATAATATTAAAAGAATACTAACATTAATAGATTATAGCAAACATAAAGTCCTAAATTTAAATGTAATCTCATTATATATTAATAAAGCTTTTGATTCGGTTAATTGGAACTTTCTTTCACTAGTTTTAAAAGAATATAACTTTCCTTCTAATTTTAATAATCTTATCCAAATACTATATGAAAAATCTACTGCATATGTTAAACTGGGATCATATAGATCAGGCCCTATAACAATAAAAAAGGGAACTAAACAAGGTTGCTCTTTATCACCATTGTTATTTGCATTACTCATAGAACCCTTTGCAAATCAAATCAGATCAAACAATAACATAAAGGGCATTTGTATTAATAAAATGTTAAACCTTAAAATCCAGCTCTTTGCTGATGACATACTATTAACTCTCTCAGATGCAAATGAGTCTTTGAATGCTCTATTTAACTCCATGAATAAATTTCAAAATATTTCAGGCTTAAAATTTAATGAAAACAAAACTAAAATTATGCCCTGTAATTGTAAAAAAAAATAATATAAACAAAAGATTTTCCAAATATATAGTAACAGAAAGTAAATTATTATATCTGGGAATAAATCTACTCAATGAATTAACAGATTCTCTAATATTTAACTATAATAAAATACTAGACAAAATAGAACAAACAACTGGTTACTGGAATAAATATATCTTTTCAACAGCAGACAGATTATATCTTATTAAAATAATCATATTTCCCAAAATATTATACTTAATACAAAATTTTTCATTGCCACCTCCCAAATATATTATTCAAAGATACAATAAACTAATTTTAAATTTTCTATGGTTTCCAAATAAACCCCGTATAGCCTTAAATAAACATTTGCCAGATTGGGAAGATGGTGGAATTAATTTACCGGATATTGATTTATATATTACCTCATCTGTTATTAAAAACATAACACTATGGTTAAATAATTCATACACACCTATATGGAAACAAGCCCATGAGCAGATTTACATAGAAATCAATTATAATCACATACAAGACAACTTAACAGTAATACCATCACCCCTTATATGGATGTTAAAAGATTATTTTTTAGGGAAAAGGAATAATATTAATAAATTGCCATCAAACTATGCAAGTTCTACACTTTCAGTGTTCAGAACATATATAAATAAAATACCAAATATTGATTCTTGGATTTTTCTTATTTTCCCTATAGCTTTTACACCAAATATTCTAGATACATTCCAAATATCTAAAATAAATATACTTAAAGAAGAAACATTACTCTTTTGGCATCAACTTATAGAGAAAGGGAAAATTCTAACAAAGGAACAGATAATTTATAATTATAATATAAATAAAGACAATTGGCTGTTTTTACAAAATCTAAGGCATTTTCTTATAAATAAAATAGAACAAATGCAACCTTCAGTTAGACATGAAGCTCCAAAACTCATTGAATACCTTATTCTTATCACAAAACAGCCTTATCAGGGTACAGGTTATTTGTCTAATATCTATAAAATTGTTAAAAACAAAAACTATCATGAAAAATCATACTGGGATTATTATACTTTAATAAACAACCATCCTCCAGTTGAAGAAGAAAAAGAAATATTCTAAAATCTTCCAAATTTTCTACATTATCAAAATACTGGCAATTATTCACTTGGAGATATCTACACAGAAGTTTCTATACACCACATAGGTTAGCCAAAATGTATTCTATTGAAGATCAATGTTGGAGATGCCATATCAAGATAAAAGCAGATTGGCAGCATGCTTTTTATGAATGTATATGTCTCAATATGTACTGGAAATCCATTAATTATTTTTTCAGACTGTTTATAATGATAATTTTCAATTAACAAAGTCTTTAATTTTATTCAACTCTCCTATTCCAAACTGTGTACCAAAAAAGACACTAAAATCCTATGGTCACTATTGGCAATTTCACGTAAAATCATAACTATACACTGGAAAAATGAGGCTTCACTCACGTTCAAGGAATTTGAGACTTTAACAACAACAGTTGCTCACATGGAAATATTAACAGTGAAGAACAGAACTAAAAGATCTACTTCTTACTATTACTCTTGGATGAAAGTACTGGAAATACTTGAAAATATCGAAGAAGATATATCATCTTATGTTTCTAACTCTATATAATATAGAATTTCAATGTTATTTGCATAGACACCAATGTAAATAGTTATATAATGGTTTGAAGTTAGTAATGTTTTAGAATTGTAAATATGTTATTTATCTTTATTTCATGTAATGTTTAAGACATCTTATTTGAAATAATAAAAAAAATATTTAGTGAGGATTGGATGGGAGATAGGAAATTCACCCCAGGGATCACGTCAGTAGCCCTGCTAGACAGATGTCCAGGGAAGTAAATATTGTGGGAAGAAATAGCCAGGGAATTGTTATGGCTTGGCTTGCATATGCCCTAGGGCTGATAGCCTTGTACCAGCCTATGAACCTATTAGGTTCTGAGGGAACATATATATTTGGATGTGGGTAGCTGAGCATTTACAGGTTTTCTCTCTGTAATAAAGACATAGGTGCCAGACAAGGGGTATATTTATAGTTCCCTATCCACTGATCCAAATTTTTGTATTGTAACAAGAAAAGTAAAAGTTTATCCCAGCTTTCCATTCCAGTATTCAATATTTGTTCATACCTATCTTGAAGGCTGAACAAATCTTTCAATAAAACTATTAGTTGCTGAATGTTTTGGTGTACTAGTGGAAAAGAACAGTTCATTTGTTTAAGAAAACAATTAACTTATTAAACAGTATAACATATTGGTATGCATCTACTTCCACTGCATCTCTAATGGTGTTATGGTTTCTCTGCTTAACAACCCAGTTTATGTGACACCTCTCACTATCAACCTATCTAAATGCTACAAAACTTAAGGAAGCTACCAGAGAAGTTTAATTGTTCCCAGCTATCTTATTATATCAAAATATATCATCTTCTGTCCTACAAACAACACAGCTTTTGGGCAGATGGGGTATAACTGTACTCTAGTCTCAAACTGATAAAATTCTAATGAGCAAGGATAGATGTAGTCTTACTAGTGCTTCATTCATAGATTTTTACCAAATTTAGTTGACCACGTTTTACTACAAAACCATGTGCTTCAACTTTGGGCAAGCCACAATACCTCCCTCTGGTTTCATATCCTGTATCTCTCCTGTCTCCACATGAATTAAATGTGTGCCTCGAGTCTTAATTTTACCCACCCCTCCTTCTCTTCTCCTGACAAACTCATCCACATACTCTTCATATTATATGCTATATTATGATCATGCCCCTCTCCAAAATAAAAAGCCAACTTCAAAAAGATTTCAACACACTTATTGTCTTGCTTAACAGCAGCAGCAAGTTACTACTTAACACCTCAAAAACTAAAGCTATACTCTTTGGAGCCAGACAGAATCTTGCCAAGACCTCAAGCTCTTGGCAAATTACAGGCCTTGAAAATAAATGTATTGGAACTATTCCCTCTTTTAAACATCTTGTGATCTAGTTAGACCACTCCTTAAGCATTTAACTATGCAGAACAAAATCTAGAAACAAAATCAACAACTTACTGTTCTGGCACAGACAATTCTCTAGCTTACCTCAGTGGCTAGGTGAATCATTGAGAAAGGAATTCTGTTAGCCCAATTAGAATATGGCCTATGTCTGATTGCAGTTACCTCTAACAGAAATACTAAAGCACTGCAAACCTTCAAAAAGAAAAATTTCCATTTCATAATCATCTCTTCACTGTGAAAACATAACAGATTAGGTCATGGCTGCCATTTGTCACCCAGAAAACAGCAAAGTGTAAAGCTTTCTCATATTATTTTTGTGGATGCTTAAAACTGTATGGTTCATCAGATGTAGAACTGAAATCACAACTGCAAGTGATCAAAACTTTTTAGATGATATAAGAATGTCATCTGGTCTTGATAAATGTGCAAAAGTAACCTTTAAAAAGGAAAGCTGCAGCACCAAAAAAACATTAGTCTAAAACAGGAATGTGGTATGAAAGAACATGAGCAAGAGGGAGTGCATACATATTTGGGAACTGATGAAGGATCAACAATAAAACATGAAAAATGTAAATAAAGCTTAGTAAGGAGTATTTTAGAAGACTAAAATTAATACTGAAAACAGCCCTGACATCTATGAAAGTCCAAGCTATAAACCAGTTTGGTCTTTCTGTTCTAACTTACAGTTTTGGAGCAATTGACAGGCCCCAAAAGGTAATGGATCAGTTGTACAGGAGAACAAGTATAATGCTTCATGTGAAAAAAACAGTCTATACCAAGATTATATATTCCCCATTCTGAAGTATGGGCCTCAAATTTATTCAATGTATAGATCTGCAATAGTAGGACTGCATACATTTCTGCTGACCTCACAAGATCCAAACCTAGTGAAAGTTTTAAAACATGAGGAGAATAAGACTAAGATGACTTCTCTGCTTACTTCAGCAGAAGCACATCATTGTTGAGTGGGAATGGAAGCAGTAGTGTGTGTGTGTGTGTGTGTGTGTGTGTGTGTGTGTGTGTGTGTGTGTGTGTGTGTGTGTGTGTGTGTGTGTGTGTGTGTGTGTGCCAAAAATCAAAACAAACAATATAAGGTGAAGGATTAGATGAGAAGGCAAGAAATGCGGAAAATGTATAAATGTAGTTGCCAGTACAGAAAACTCCTGGAACAACCTCATGTCGGTTAGGATCTAACACAGGAATGGTTAAGGTGAGGTGAATTTAAAACCAAAACATTTAAGGTTAATATTGGCGGCCCAGGATAGTTAACTATGTACATATTGGTTTACAAAGTCCATTGAACATGTTGAAGAAACAGACAAATGCAGATTTTGTAAAACAGAATTGAAAACAGTCACACATCTTGTTGCTGGGTGTGATACACTAAAGTCAGAAGGTGTGTATACTGAAAGGCATAATAATGTGGCAAGACTGTTGCATTGAAGATTGTGCAAATTTTATGATATTGAAGCAGATGAGAAGCATTGGAAACATAAACCAAAAAGCATTATAAAACTGATGAAGTTTATATTAAATGAGATTACAAATTGCCAACAGTTCAAAACATAGATATGAGAAAACCAGATTTAGTAGTCCAGGAAAAGAAGACAAAAGTAGCATTAAACATTGAAATTGCTACACCCAGTTATTACAGTGATTTACCTAAAGAGAGACATAATTCATAAAATATCAGGATTTACAGGCAGAAATGAGGGAAATGTTGAAGAAGGATACCCAGATAGTTCCAATAATAGCAGGAGCAATTGGTCTCATAAAAGAGTTTACAGTTATATTTAGATATGTTACTAATATATGTAGCCCCATACAAATTTCAGAAGGAGTCAATTCTGGGCACATTGCAGGTGCTGCAAAGAGCACTTTTGGCTAACATCAAAGATTGAAGCACTATTCATTTCATGACTTTAACATCATTTGACTAAAGAATGATGTCCACTGCCATCATGGTATTAGAAACCCAAAAGACTTGGAGAAATTAAAGAGTGAAAACATCCCTGCCTAATAAAACAGCAAGCTAAATGTCTATCCATTAAGCAAGGTAGAGAACTTTTACTAGCTTAACACCTTTTTAAGCTTTTATATATAGAAAACTTTTTGATTCTGGTTGTATTTTTTTCAGTCAGAGCTTTCATCAAATCTGTAATATGTTTTGTCAACTTTATTTGAAATTTTAGATGGAGAAATTCTTGAGTGCTCATCTGCATTACTATGATTCTTTGAAATTGTTTACTCTATTTGAGAGCCTTAGACTGATAATATTTAATCCAGACTCAGAATTCTTGTGCCAAAACTGTAGCTTGGGTGGAGCAAAGGCTGCATCTTCCATGGGAGCAAGATGTTATGTAATACAATTGGCACTGTATAAAAGGATATCATAGTGTTGGAGTAATCTAAGCAAACATGATAAAACATTTTGCTCTAAACAGGTGTGTGTGTGTGTGTGTGTGTGTGTGTGTGTGTGTGTGTGTGTGTGTGTGTGTGTGTGTGTGTGTGTGTGTGTGTGCTTATGTGTTTTAGAAACTATAGCAAGAAGCAAGTATAGTGACCAGCTACAGACTGGAGTATATCTATCTTTCTATATATATGTATATGTGTATATATGTACCTATATACACATATATTTCGTCTTTAAATCCATTTTTATTTAACCTCAATCTTTGTTGAGGAAGATACTGATTGCAGGAATTCTCATGAACACCAGTTGCCCTATATTTCTCTTTACTTCTCTGCTTGCAGCAGCTTGCAGCAGACATAGTAAACTGGTATGCTTACCAACAACAATAATACTTCTTGTGATCATTAAGCAATGTGAGTTTTCTATGCCAGAAGAATAACAGCACAATGACCAGCAAGTCAGCCACTGAACTCAAAACTTGTTGAAGAATACCTTTAATACCAAAAGTAGGTTAAAATGTCCACAGTTTATGGCTTTCATCTGCAACTCTAAGACATCATCAGAACTATGAATGTACTGCTTGTAGAAGCCATTTTAAAACTTAAGTGCAGAAGATACACATCTCATGTAAACCAATCACAATATGGTGTAGTTGAAATCAGTTGTTGTTGTTTGTCTTTCAGTTTTTCCCGGTTAGGGGTCGACAGCAGAGCTCCGGTCCACTAATGATTGGCAGTTGTTTTTTATGTTGTCAAGTTGTCAGCCCATCCTTCAACGAAGACACACCCATTCAACACATGTCTTTTGAACACCCACTCGACCATGGGGAGGACATGCAGACTACACACAGAAGGCACTCTCAACCCAAGCCGAGAATCGAACGGGAGAACCTCTTGCTGTGAGGCAACAACACTACCACTGCACCACCGTGGAAGGTAGCTGAAATCAGTGTGAAACAGAAAAAATAAAGTAATACTAGAAATAAGTCAAAACTTTTAAAACCTGAACCAAAACACAAAAATACAAACTAGGCAAAAAATAACTAAACAAAAAATGTTTGATGAAACACAAAATCATATTCTGCTGGCTCTCCATTTTAGTCCACTGCTAATAGAAATACTGTCATTTAAACTGGGAAAGTTGGTAGCATCCAGCTTAATCTGTCATATCATTTCCCAGTGAAACAGTTTGTTCTGTCAGTCCCCTACATAAGGGAAATTTTGTATTTGTTCAAGAACTAGAAATGTAAACTTGGTTAATTTGTCACAAACAATGGAATGCCTGGCCAGTGCACTTTTACAGTTCTTACGTTGAATACCGTAAACATGTTGATAGATACGCTTGTTCAACACATTCTTAGTTTTTCCCACATAGAAAGCGGAACAAGATGAACATGCAGCTAGGTAAATAACTCTGAGAAAAGCAATTATAAGCTCCATCATGCACAGAAGCATCAAATCTACTTAAAAGGGTGCCATTGTAACAAGTGTTTATGTAAGGGCACTGATGACAATGCCCACATTTCCTGGTAGATAAAAATCACTTATGACGATCAATTGTTTTTTCAGGAAGGAATTTTATGTTAGATTTATATTTATAGGTAAAAGATGGTGGTGTAGAAAAAAACTCCTTGATGCTTTCATCACTTTGTAGCTCAAGTGCATGGAAATCACACAATATAGATAATACAGTCCTGTAAAATTAGCAGATGTGATATAATTAAGTACTACAGTAGCAGTGGAAACAGTTAAGCTTTGAAACTCTACTAAAGTGTGAGAAATGTAACAATTAATACAGGATTCTTATGAAATACAGTAAAAATAATCAGAAGTTCAAATGATATTTATGCTCCTTTAGCAGTGGATGGCTTTAGATGCTGCAGATTCTCTGTAACTCTCAGGCAAAGTTGCCAAATCAAGAGCAGCTCTGAGGAATTGTTAACTCATTTACTGAAATATCTCATACATTAGATACTTTTCCTGGAAAATGTTCCAAAAGTATTGTCCAACTTTGCATAAAAAGACTTGTTCAATAGTTTCCAGTTTTCCACAGTAGCACAGTCTTTCACAATACGTTTAAACATCATTAAGCTTTAACAGAAGGTTTATCAAGCCCTAGTCTCCAAATAAAATCTTATATAAACTGAATTCCCATAACTATATTCATCCCTCTTTTAATTTATTACATATACATCTGATATCATTGATTCAAAACACACGTGATGTGTAATGCACTAGTTACTCGTAATGAGAATAGCAATCATATACAGTGTGTGGATAATCATAGATAGAACACATGCCTTATTAGGGTGGCCACGGTGGTGCAATGGTCAGCATTGCCACCTCACAGCAAGAGATTCTCCATTTCGATCCTCAGCTGTGGTGCCTTCTGTGCGGAGTCTGCATGTCCTCCCTGTGGTTGCATGGGTTTCCTCCAGGTGCTCCAGTTTCCTCCCACATCACAAAGACATGCTGTAGGTGGATTGTATAGTCTAAATTGGCCCTAGGTGTGAGTGTGCCTTCAGTGGAAGGTTGGGTACCAGGCTGGCAACTCAACACTGTAAAACTCCACTGCCAATCATGAGTGGACAGGTGATCCACTGTGGCGACCCCTGACTGGGAAAAGTCAAAAGAAGAAGAACACATGCCTTATTAAGGCAACAACATGCAGAACAATGTCTCATTTCCTCATGCCACAAGAAAATTTATTTTATTTTATTTTATTTATTTTATTTTACTTTTGTTTACCAGGAAAGTCTGACAGGACACGGATCCATTTTCAGTGGAGGCCCGGGGAGAAAAGCTCCACAATACAATATAGTACATGAAAGAAGAAAAAAACAGAGCATACTTATATCAATCATACACAATATGTTAGAAATTAACAATACTTATAGTAGACAATCACTGAGGTACATAAACTTAAAACAGGATTTGTATTATTTTTACAGTTATAAGTTTTGTCAAGTAAATATCAATGGTTTCACAAGCTTTCAGGGGAACTGTTTATACTTAGCTGTAGACAGAAAAGCCATAACAGGTCTCTTGGGAAAGCCAAATGTCATACAATGGCATCATCATTCTCCAGGAAAACATTTCTGTGTGAAACATTTGCAGAAATTATTGTAATAGGACTCCACAGCTGTACTTTTACACAACAGATAGTTGGGTGACAACATTGTTTTACCTATATGCATTTTCACAGTTATTCTGACATAAGTGAGTCTAAGGATTAATGGCTGGATTTGAACTGACTATCTAAAATCACAAAGTACAGACTACCTGAATTGCACATGCCTTTCTAGATGTTGGTTTACAATTGTGGCAGTGCACATTTGAATGGGATGACATCACCAATGTTTATCATGATGATGTTCTTTTAAAAAGAATGCTGTATAAAACACTGACGGATTCGGCAACCAGGAAACAAGAACCACTTCAAGATGCCATGCAAGAAACTCCTTTATTCAGTAAAATAACGAGTGGATAAGCGCTTTCACACACCGAAAGTGTGCTTCCTCAGATCTTCACATTCAAACAGTAAATGTGGAGAGTATATATACCCAGTAAAAATTAAATTAAGCATCCAATTAAATAATCATTCAATTAATTCAGTTGATTTGATGCAATGAATGAAAATCACTGTATACATGGGAGGGCATTGTAAGACAACTCAAGTGAACTTTGCTGAAGAGGGCTTGCAAGCCATAATGGAAGTACTTAATTGTAATACAGATTTTGATACTAATGAGAAGATTTTAATACATCTTCTTCTACATATAGTACTTGAAAATAATGTGTTCATATTTAAAGACAAATACTATCTACAGCAATGGGGAGTAGCCATGGGCACCCCCGTAGCCAACACTTACGCGAATTTAGTTGTCTTTAATTGGGAGAGGAACAATTTGTTCAGTGATGCAAGATACACTAATAACATCAAAATGTATAAGAGATTTTTAGACGATATTTTGATTTTATGGGAAGGCACTTTGAACGAATTTGAAATGTTTTTAGCACACTTGGAATCTACTACCCAGTTTTTAAGATTCACCATGGAATGGTCTTACATTAATATTAGCTTCTTAGATATCAATATTGCAATGAATGGAAACATAATAGAAACCAGTTTATATAGGAAGGCATGTTGGGTGAATAATCTTTTACATTATAACAGCATGCACCCTAGACATGTGTTTCCAGGCATAGTCAAGAGTCAATTCATCAGAGTAGGGAGGCTATGTGGAAACGAACAAGTACTTAAAGATGAAGCAAATAAGATGGAAAAGTTGTTTTTAGAAAGAGGTTATAATGTGAAAATGGTGCATGATATCAGAAATGAAATCTTTTCGACACATGATTCTATGACAGAATCGACAATAAGATACAAGACAACCCTTACTAGATTCAAAATTAAGGAAGGGACATCATCCAATACCAACAATAGAGTAGCATATACGATGCAATACACAAACGACAACTCTGATTTAAAGAATATAATTAAACAAAATTGGAAGCTTTTAACTATAGATGAAACAACAAGGAATATAGTGGGTGAATACCCGAAGTTTCTCTACAAGAATTCTCCCAATCTAAAAAGATTGTTATGTTTTAAAGAAGGTAAAGGAAATTCTACTAAACAGATACATCTTAATACTATGGGAACTTTTCCCTGCACTAGATGCAATATGTGCAGATATATTAGCAACGTACAAATATATAAACATCCCAAAATGGACTTTATATTTAAACCCAGGTTCTATGCAAGCTGTAACTCCATGAATTTGGTTTATTTAGCGACGTGTACAAAATGTGAAGCATTCTATGTTGGCTTAACCAAGAGAAAGTTTAAGCAAAGAATATATAATCACATATATGAAATAAAGAAAAATAATGACAAGAATGCTCTAGCTAAACATGTGATTGAATTCAGAGAGCACAGTTTCAAGTTTAGAGTACTACAATTAATACAACTAAATAAGAGATGGGGTAACAATGTGAATATCTTGGCGAATGTTGAACTATCATGGATTCTAAGGTTGGGTGCACACCTACACCCAGGTCTGAATCAGAGCATTTGCATCAAACCAGTGCTAGATAGTAGGATATACAAATAATGTATTCCAATGTTGTTTTTATTTATTTATATATATATTTATGTCACAGTTATGTCTTTAAGCTTTTGCTACCTATTGATATATATTATATTCACATATTAATTAGATATCTTCTTAATTTGATTTATTGATTTTAAGCATGTTCGACACATTTCATTCATGATATCATTATTCACATGATTTTAATGTTCGATTTCATTGATTATAATATCATATATAAAGCATAGATATTCATTTATTTATTTAATTCTTTATTTATTCATTTATATATATATTTACATAATTCTTTACTTATATATGTATTTACTATATAACATATATATCAATATTCAATACCCATATTTATATTTATATTTATATTTAAATACATGTTATTTTCTATTTCCATACATATGGACATGGAGTTTACATAATCAACATAATACTTTTTTGTTCTCACATTTGATGATTTTACTAACACACAAAGGCACACATTAGTTACATAAACATATAATTTATTATTCTATAAACATCATTTTTGTTAAAAATTCATATAATATACATGATTACAATGCCACTTAGTGTGATTGAAATAAATATAAACATAAATGAACATATATATGAAACAGGATGTTTTCTGTTTCAGTTCACATACTTAAATAAATATGAACATTTTTATATATATATGTGTTTACTTGAGAACTCTGATTTCCATGTCCTCTTTGCATTATATGTATTTTTATATATATTTCTATATTTTTATATATTTATTCCATAAGATTTATTTAATTATTTATATACACATATATATATATATATATATATATATATATATATATATATATATATATATATATATCTTTTGAATGGTTTTAACTGAATGGATTTAATACTTGAAATATATTTCATTTTATGTCACAGATATAATACAATATAGTTTTATTTATGGATGCATTTTTAAGATATGGACAGAAGAAATAGAAAGTTCACTTGAGTTGTCTTACAATGCCCTCCCATGTATACAGTGATTTTCATTCATTGCATCAAATCAACTGAATTAATTGAATGATTATTTAATTGGATGCTTAATTTAATTTTTACTGGGTATATATACTCTCCACATTTACTGTTTGAATGTGAAGATCTGAGGAAGCGCACTTTCGGTGCGTGAAAGCGCTTATCCACTCGTTATTTTACTGAATAAAGGAGTTTCTTGCATGGCATCTTGAAGTGGTTCTTGTTTCCTGGTTGCCGAATCCGTCAGTGTTTTATACAGCATATCGTTTTTCTTCCTTGACTGAGGATTCCATTGGCACTATCCGGTATATCTTTAATTACCTCTTTTAAAAAGAAGTGCAAAGTAGCAATGTACAGCTACACAAACTATATGCATTAGAAGCCAACTCAGAGGTGTTGTCACAGAGCCAATTGCACATGACAGTATACACAGTCGCACTAGTTAAATGTTGGACTTGAATCCCTACCTATCTAGTTATACAATCTAGAAAACACACGACTAGTCATAAAAGCCACAGGACAACTCTGACCTTTATAGTGAATGACTACACTTATGAAAGGATGACCTCATCAGTGTGTTGCAGAGAACATGTTAGTGGAAAAAGTGGGATAACCATACAGGAACTCCTGTCCCAGGTTAAAATGTTCCCAGAGTGGAAGTTAATACCACATGCCTATTCAAGAAGCTATATACACCTGATATTGAAGCCACACACACAAGTTCAGTATTTTGTGATTTGAACCTCCTACCTATTTGGTTACACAGTCTAGAGGATGTAGTATTAATTGCAAGTGCCACAAGAAAAGGCTGATTGTTAAGGTGATGTGATGACCTCATCAGTGTACTGCAGAGAAAATGTCTGTGGTGAAAGTGAAATAATGCGGAAAGGAAGCTGTGCCCAAAGTTAAATTCTTCTCCTGAGTGGAAGTGGACATAGCACAATTGTTGTTGCGGCTTTATTTATCTGTGCTAATACCACACACAAGGTCACCACTGTCAGAGTTGAAACACCTACCTCACTAGTTACACAGTCTAGAAAACACAGTATGGTTTGCAAGCACCACAGGAGTAGTCTTAAGTTAAACAATGTAAAATGCATATTTGAAAGTAGTAAAACTTCACAGTTTGAAACATCATTTTCTGTGATCTCAGGTTTTGGGACAAATGCATGTGTCTGGACAGGCCAGAGTAACAGCACTGTGCTTGTCCCATGTAATTACATACTTCTCTGCTAACATCTATTTGCTGTTATTCCTGCGCATTGCATTACTTTGAGGGAACATGTACCTGTTTCCCAGTATGGGGTGTCAGTGGCAATCATAATCATAAAACAATGGATTGTCAAGCAAGCATTCATGACAGTTCATCCAGGGATAATTTCATGCATTTAGTAATCATTTATTGTGTCACTGTCAGTTGTCTTGGCTCATGTTTGCACAAGGTGCATAGACAATTCAAACAGGCAGTTCCTAAATATGACAGTGTACTTCTGAATAACAGTGATAGACTATGACTAAAAAAGGTTGCACATCATTGCAATAAAGATGCAAGTGTGATCACTGGAATGCAGACATAGATTAACAGACTGAATTAATTGACTCATAATCCATGTGAAATCTGAATGCCCCCGGTTTCAAAATTCGACTAATGCATGCAGAAGTTGTGCAACCTACTCACAAAATTCTTTGTTGTAATTTTTTAACTCTGTGCCTGAATCACAGGTCTGATAAGCTTGTTTGCATAGATGATTGCAAAATATTAGTTCATCTGTAACCATATCTTCATATGATGAGCTTAAAATGGGAATTAGCAGTAGTTTACAGACCTCCATGATGACCTTTGCTCAAAAAAAGCAGTATACACATATAACCATGTCTGAATCTGATGTAATACAGAATGGATATATGTTATGGACATGTTTCAAGTGTCATAACTTACACATTTGTTATGACAGTTGCAGTGCTTTAAGCCTTGTATGTTTGAGACAGTTATATTATGACACATATGAGGGGCCATGAGGAGTGTCACAAAAATCCCAGACTCCTCAACACCCCACCTTTGTGTCCTAAATGTAACACCATCCCTGCCATTGTTAGCTGCATCTTCAGAAGTCAAGCTACAAATATGTGTCTGAATTGACACCCAGTTATAATCTCACATGTAACAGCTTGTGCACAAAGATGCACAACATTGCCAGCTGCATCTGCACAATTGCTAGCACAGCAATTGCTCGGCAGGCACATTAGCATTGATTACATCCAAAAGTACAGAAGGTGTTAAAATGGCAGTGAGATTTGGCCGTGTGTGGTGCTCAAACTATTGGCAGAAGTTCCAGGGTTAAACAATGAGATGCTTTCTTGTGTTTGCTGTAATCGTGGATGGTTGGAGGAAAATGGTATTACTTGGGACATACTGGCCTGTTTGGATTTACAGACTGGTAAGGTTGAATGGTACTGCGTGGGAACTGAACCCATGAGAAAAAAGATGAAATGTTAAACTTTGCTTATTAAATGTCAGTGCTACAAGACAACTTTCTTCTCGACATGATAACCAGAGGTGTGGTAATATAACAATGACTGGAGATCGTACCTCTCAACTGTCCAGATTTTCACAGAATGTCCAGATTTTTGCTTCATATTTTTGGCCTGTTCTTCATAAAATTTTCAGTTTTCTGGCAAATCACAGAGGATTGAAGTCAATAAACAACATATATTTAAGTTTCAGACTATAACCTTCAAAAAATGCATGCAAACACAAATCCTGTTATTCTTAACAATGTCTTAATTTTAATTTTATAAGCACAATACTTAAAATCTATTCCTGTTTCTAGGCTTTTGACCTTATTATTTTAGAGTTTGTACAGATTTTTTGCAGGTCAGGTGTGCTAGATATATATTTGAGAAGGCTGTGTGCCTACAACTTTACATAGTCATGGGGCTGCATTTCTATGTAAAAAGTGGTATTTGTTTTGGTAAATGCTTTTCAGATATATGCAGTTGCATACCCATAGTACTACATGGTGGTTTAAGCTACATGCATGATAATTCATAAGAATAACAGAAATATCATATGTGTACTCTACATTAAATGTTATCACTGTCATAGTTAACATAATTTACAAACATTATATTGGGCTTCTATAGCAAGCATAAATATACATGTGTTGCAATAGACATACTTATGATACTCATTTGCATGTATTGTTATATCCCTAATAAAAATATTATGACAAAGGCATTCTGACCCCTATGTAAAAGTATCTGCAAACTGAATTTTACCTTTGCATCATCTGTCCTCTTTCTTTAAGCTCAATTTACTTAAATCATTTGCCACATGGAAAGTTAGTAGACAGATATGTTCCTTCACTGAGTATTTTCCAGAGAGCTGACTGTAGTGCACCAATGCCCGGCTCATTTGCACTACAGAAGGCAGTCCAAATTAAATGTTTCACTTTTTTCCTTAAGAGTGAACCATTTTTATGCACTAAAGCAGAGCATAAAAGCAAAGGGTATTAAAAAATAAAAAAATAAAAATTACCTTGTATTGCATAGGAGCACAAGTAAGAAATATATGCAGCAATGAACTAAGGTGTAACAGTCATCCTTTTCACATCTGCTTGCAACATCACAAGCAGCATTTAGATTACACATCACCAGGGTTCCATATAATTGCAATAGTTCAGAAAGTGGACACATAGAGAATGATAGGAGGTCATTCTTGCCACAGGACATACAACTACTCATGACCTCAAAGTTTACAATATATTGTATAACTGTCAGGATGAATACTTATAAGATATGAATAAGTTGTCCAGCAAATTTGACACATACGTTCACATAACTTATGTTACTGCTTTTGCGTCAACACACTCTATATGTCATATGCCACAATATCTATGGTACATATTGTTATCAATAATGAGAATAGATGACTTTACAGCAACAACACATTTATAACATCAATTACAGGGACTACAGGTAAGAGCTTTATCATTTATCATGGACTTTTGCCTAATAATTTCATATACAACACTGGGTGTCAATATTTATTCTGAATCCAGTCATAAAATTATCAGTAAACTGGAGTAAAACCCTGCATTAAGTGACTTTTTTTCTCTAAGATCACTTCATTACACCTTGTACCACAGTCATAGCTGATAGGTGCAATTTTTTCACTAAGTACTGTACAGAGTGTTGACAAAAGTACAGTGGTGCCAGCCTCAATTGTGCTACTGATGGCATTCCAAATTAAAATGTTGTTTTTTACCCTAAGAAATACACTGTTGCTCACTGATAGGGATTGCTGGACATCCAAAACTATACAAGGTCAAATGGTATGCAAAGGATTCAGGAAAAAAATATACAACATAAAGGAAATTTTTATTTAAAATGCACATTTATGATGTTACCTCCACTTGTCTTTCAACCTGAACAAATGGTACTTAAACTTCATTATGTTCAAACAAGCAGCACCATCACTGCATCGGAACTATCAAACCAGAGAATTTAGAGCACACAATTGAGATTGCTATCAATATTTCCACAGACACAGACATATGAGAACAACAAGAGAAAGTAAATTACATATACAGAAGATGTGAGATTATATAAATTCAGAGTAAAACTGCAACACAACAAGCTGTCCTTAGTAACCTACCAGTTGATATGTGGATGAATGGGATCTTAGCAACAGTTAAGCTAATATTTCCTCACAGACTATAAAACAAATATTTGCAAATTTGCAGATGTTTTCTTTCCTTTATTTTGTGAGTAGCATTCCTTATCTATAATGTTCTAACAACAATGCTATCTCCTTTGCATTGCTATTGATTTGTATTTCAGTGAGTAAAGTACAACCTTAGAATTGCAGAATTGTTACTCAGAGGTGTAAAGTGTAGGCCTAAACAATTAACAAAATGTTAAGAATATTGTTCTCCAAACTCAGTCAATGTAATCCCAGAATTTAGTGTTGTGTCTTCTCTCTGACATTCCGTTAAGATGTGTACATCAAAGATGGTAGACTATTAAACACTAATTGTTCATGCAGTGAGAGTAATCTTTCACACTTGCAAGCTCTTAGCAATTAACACTTCTCAGTGCTTGTCCTTGCATAGGTATGGTGCATGTATGCAGTTGTGTAGATCATTTACATTCCCTACACTTAGTGCATATTTTGGAATTCATGAAGGCTAATGAGTTCATACCATGGGTGGCCGTGGTGGTGCAGCAGTTAGCATTGCTGCCTCACAACAAGAAGTTCTCTGGTTTGATTCCCAGCTGGGGTGCCTTCTGTGCGGAGTCTGCATGTCCTCTCTGTTGTCACATAGGTTTCCTCTGGGTGCACCGATTTCCTCCCACATCCAAAAGACATGCTGTAGGTGGATTGGACACTCTAAATTGGCCCTCAGCGTGAGTGCGTGCATGTGTGCACCTTCTGTGGGTGCCGGGCTGGCAACTCAACACCATAAAACTCCATTGCCAATCATGAGTGGACCGATGATCCACTGGGGCGACCTCTAACTGGGAAAAAGCTGAAAGAAGAAGAAGAATGCGTTCATACCACATTTGCATATTCACAGTGCCATGAGAGCTGAATCTGCACTATATCAAGATAATTGTGTAGGCAAAAAAATTGTATCCTAGTAGAGACTGCTTGGATCCATAAAGTTCCATACTGCTGTTTGCTTGCAAAACTTGTTTCTACTTTCACAACTAACTTGATGCAAATATATGTTGCAATTTTAGCAAACTGCTTACTGATGGATCACTTTTCACAATACATCTACTTCTTCACTGTCTGCATTGTTTGCCCCGTGCTAGTGGCATAGGTATTTACAGTATATCAGTTATTTTTTTTCCCATTAGAAATGTTTGTAAAGACTGTAACATGACATAGTATAATTTCTATGCCCATCTGACCAGTTGTTGCAGAAGAGTGTTGCATCATTTAATGGCAGGGTCAGGGGTGTGATGTTTGTGCATACAAAATGTTATATGTAACTGACCACCCTCCACAAAAGTGGGCATTCAACAACCGTTTTACCATTTGTAATGTAAATGTGTATATTGCATTGTTGATGCTGCACTGCACTGCTCAATTGCACATCTATCGTCCTCCTTACATAACTTGTATACTTGCTTTTCATTCCCTTTACTTTTTTGGGGAGTGGGAGCGGGAGTTCTGTATTTACTAGTGTGTACTAATAATGAGCTTTAATTTTTTTAATTATTTTGTACATGACAGATGCAGATAGTCATATACAAATATTTGATTTGTTGACAATCACTTGTGTCTTAATTGTTTACTTTATGTATTTTATGTTTCTTTTATGTTCCAACTCATATAGGGCTATGGTACTCAAGACATCTGCACACTGTAAAATGCCACAGTGATGCAGAAAATGAACTTATCATCCAAGCACCGTATTGATACTGATCCTTCTTCTTAGAAATAGGCAGAGTTGAAAAGTACTGCTGTGACCGTATGTGTGGGTAGATGTTCAACTATATAAATCATGTAGGAAGTCATGGCCATTCAATCAGAAAATCCAACATAAGGCCACTTGCATAATAATGTGCATGATATGTAGGACGTGTGAAATTGGCCAGGAACTTATGGTTCGGGGGGGGGTCCTGCTCACAAAACACCAGAGACTGAAACTGAGGAGTTCCTGTCTACTCTCAGAGATCCCTGATATCTCATTAGAGGGTTCATATCATTGATGTTGGTTCTGACAAGGAGGACAAGACCAGTGGATTTTTTGCAGAACTTCCAAGTATGCAATGCAGTTCAATAATTTGCAGTCACTTCTTTGGTGTTAGGCTTGGCCTGATGTATCCTTCTACCACCACCCTATGCCAGCAACTATAACTGTGCTCTGCCCTTTGTACATTTTTCATTCACTTATAGTTTCATACATGCATGGGATAGTGAAATGCTTGATGCACATAACTGGGGAATGTCCATAGCTGTATATTACAGACATCAGTCATGCACTATTGCTAACATTACTGTACACATGAAAGATGTCTCATCTTTGGGACATATAACTACTTGTATATGGAACAAAGCAGTTATCTTATTCTTATTTTTGTTAAAATATGTTCCACACATACCGTGGGCCTCAGGTAAGGGAGGAAAAATTGCATATTTCCTCTACTATTTCCTTGTCTACCCTGTATCACTCTACTATTTCTCAGTCATGCAGTCCATAATAAGACAAACGGGGTATAAACACCTTTCTTTTTCTTGGCAGAGATCTAACCACAGCAATAGCACCTTAATTTAAAGCCTGTTCTGTAGAGAGGTTAATGATGGCAACAAACAAACCATAACATTTTTTATAAGTGCAATTATGAAGAACCAAGCTACAAAACCACAATAAAACCGAATAACAGTCCGGACAGGCTAAAGAAAATGATTTTATTACAAACTGAGCACTTTTGTCTGCTTATAACCATAGACTTTCATTAGAGTTTAACTCAATAATACAAATCAGACATTTAAATAATAAAAATTAAAATCATGTGCTCCAAACAAGCTAATGCTGTACCAAAAACAATTAGTGAACAAAATAATCACATGCACTAAAGTCATAACATCAAAAAGTACATATATCCCAATGAACTATCATATTGACCTAATAAATGTTTACAAATAATAAAAAAAATTAAAAAACAGAAAAAAACATAAAATTTATGAATGTGTTATGTGTATGTATATTTGTTACCAAACACACCCTTTAAACAAACAATGACTTAAGCTTCAAAACACTGCTAATCAAGATGTTCTCATTAATCCCTGGGAATAAAGTGGCATTCAATCTTATCTGCCACCACACCTCTCAAACCTCAATTAATTCTTCCCAACACCCCCCCATGTCCTTATGTACTGTCTCTTAAGACAAAAAAACTTAAAAACATGTCCTGTATTACAGGAAATGTGTCTGTATAATGCATTATTGTCATTTCTGTTTTTATATCCAAGAAATGTTGATACATTTTTCCATTAATTGCTTAATAGTCTTCCCAATATAAAAAGCTTTGCACTGTGCTACGTATGAAACCTAGTGTGGCATTTAGAAAGGGACAATCCTTTAAGGACGTGTTTGATAGGATGGGATGTAGTATTATAACTCCTAGTTTGACAAGGAAAGGAACGTATAAATGTTGTTTCTGTAAACAATGTGTCCATATCTTTGAAAGTAGTGAGTTTTATAAATGGTCATTTTCTGGTATAAAAGGAACATTATAATTGTCATTCCATGGGAGTGATTTATGTTGCTTTCTGCCAACTGTGTAAAGCTTTTTATATTGGGAAGTCTATTACGCACTTAAGGGAATGAATTTATCAACATTTCTCAGATACAAAAAACAGAAATGACAAAAAATACATTATACAGACACATTTCCTGTAATACAGGACATGTTTTTAAGGTTTTTTTTTTTGTCTTAGAGACAGTACATAAGGACATGAGAGGGAACCTTGGGAAGAGTTAAGTGAACTTTGAGAGTTATGGTGGCTGATAAAACTGAATGCCAGTTTATTTCCAGGGATTAATGAGAACATCTCGATTAGCAGTGTTTTGAAGCTTAAATCATTGTTTGTTTAAAGGGGGTGTTTGGTAACAAAATATACATACACATAACATATTTGTATATTTTATATGTTTTATTTATTATTTGTGAACATCTATTAGGTTAACATGAGAGTTAATTTGGACTATATGTACTTGTTGATGTTATTTATTTTTTATTATTTATTGACATTTGATAACCGTGTTAGTTCATCTGGGCTACAAGCCCATTTTCATTGGAGACCCGAGGAGAAAAGCTCCAGTTACAAAAACAGTTTGCAGTATAATAAAAAGTCACACTCCAGGATAGTACAATTAAAAATACACTAGGTCAAGAATCCAGGGGTAAGAAACAGACACATAATAAAATACAAGTGGCATTGTACAAAAAATACAAAAATGGACAGCAGAATTTAAGCTTTCAATAATGTGAGGTTGAATGTATTAGTTAAATAATTATTGGGTTAATAAGTGAAACAGGCAAAGCCTAGTATAAAAGACACATATGTGATGGGAATGAAATACAAGGGTATGGAGGGGTTAGGCAGGGTCCTAGCAGGAGCAAGTTTTGCTGTTAAGTAGATGAAGTTTGAGTTTCTTTTTCAAGTGTAATGGGTGGGTAATGGAGTGAATGTGTAAAGGATATTTATTCCAGTTTTGGGTCACAGAGCAGTTATATAGTAGTTGCCCACATTTTTCTTTGGGTGGTAGATATCAAGGAGTTGCTGGTTAGAGGTTCAGAGGGTCCTAGAGGGAGATTAGGTAGAAACTAGGGAGGAGAGAGCTGGGCAGGAAGATGGTTTGTAGAGTATAGAATGTATCATTTGAAATTGTAATAGAAGGAGTTGGTGGGGGGGGGGGTTCAAGCCATTGAAGAGAGCTGAGTGCAAGGCAGTGGTGTGAGTTGTAAGGAGACTTGGTGATAAATCTAGCTATTTTATGGTAAGTTTGTTGAAGTTTGGACAAGGTTGTAGACTGGATGAAAGTTAGGATAGGCGCAACATATAGAAGGGAGCAGAAGTGCCTGTGCCAGGGAGAGTCTAGCATTGAAAGTTAGAAATTTTCTGTTGCAGTAATTCAGGGGTGTCCAACGTTTTGGCTTGCTGGGGCCGCATTGAGTGAACAGAAATGATATTGGGGCCACATATAAAATATATCATATAGTTAACTCTTTTGTTGCTCCGGAAGACCACAGTCGACCTTCTGGCTGTGCTGTAGGTGCATTTGAACAATGAATAAATGTAATAAATATTTACCTTAAAATTCTAATTCTCATTCTAATTCTCTAATCTAACAGTTAACTCTAACATCTTAGTTAATATATATATATATATATATATATATATATATATATATATATATTTTTTTTACAGATAAACAGATATTCACTACAGCACTAGCATTTCTCACTGGGAAAACCATTCCAGCAGTTCAACTACGTAAAATGTCAACATCAGCAGTCCTACAATACTATAATCCACAAAAATAACCCAACAAATTTGCAATAAAGTAAAGAATTCACATTACTGACTTAATAAAACAATTCTGAATAAGCTACAAGAGGGTCTCACCCAAACAAATAACTGGTGCCAGAAATATGGCCTCAAGCTAAATGCCAAAAAATGCATCATCATCCCCTTTGAGGAGAGTGATGTCCCCACAAATTATCACATTAATAACAATGTTGTAAGCACGCAATAAGTCGTATGGTACTTGGGCACCCAGGTTGATAGAAACCTGACTTTTGACCACCACGTTGTCTCCATTGTAAGGATAGCTTTTTACATGGCCCACTTCATTAGTAAGGGTATCTCATCCAGGGACAAGGAGGTCATAACATTCCTGTATTCTTCCTTTACAAGAGCCATTATTGAGTGCAATGCCCCTTTTGGCATGTGCCTCAGCAAAACACCCTGCCAAAAGAAAGACTACAACCATTTCTGACAAAAAAGGTCAAAGGACTAAGTTCACTTAGTTATCCAAACAGACTAAAAAGCTTCTTACTTTCCTCTGTCTCTCACTGGCCCCTATAAATTTCATCATTGGCTTGCTTTCCAGGCTAAGAAAGATCCTGCCTTAAGAGACGTCCTCTACCTCAGAAATACTGGTTATACTTAAAACGCTCACTACAAAGACCACAGCCTTCACTGCAACATAAACAAGCCACTTTTTATGGACAGGATCTTGACACAAAAACTTTCAACTTCTGTAAAAAGCTCCTCTCATTATCAAACAATATAGTTCAGCAACACAATGGCTGGATGGATAGCCATAAATGTAGTCCTTGGGTAAGTAGCATAGCCTTCATCAAACCAGATGGAAAATCCACATACTAACCTTTCCCAGCTGGATGGCTAAGATCTAATATTGGTTACTCAAGTCTAGATGCCCAAGAAGAGGGCATGTTTAACTAAGAATTCCTTTTGCAAAATTATATTCAGTATACATATTAAATCTCTCTCTCTCACACACACACACACACACACACACACACACACACACACACACACACACACACACACACACACACACAAAAGCCCTACTTGTAAAATAGGCAACCTCAGTAATCACATGACACCAACTCACTGAATGGAATTGTCTGGAAGTCAAAATATCTGAAAAAAAAATCATAACAGAGATGGATTCGTCCATGTAATTTCCAACCACCAAAAGGACCATCAATAAATTAACAAACAACTGCTTGGCAAAAGTAAATCAGTAAGAAAACCATAAACTATAATGCTAGATACTGGTGTCAACATATAACTTGTGTCAATCCCCAGGTTAATCCATACCAACAGATTGTTTCAGAGCTTCAGCTATGTACAAACAGCTTTCTCCTAAAAACTTAACTCATTGATATTTGCCTTGCTGTAATTATAACTGTAAAAAAAATGTTTTTAAGTTTATTCTGTACCTCAATGATTCTCACTGTTACGAGATGTAATCTCTGCCATATTGTATGAGTTCTACATCCATAATTTGCGGTCTCTCTCATGTATTGTATTATATTGTTTTGTGTTATTTTTGGAGCTTTTCTCCCGGCCTCCGCTGAAAATGGACCTGTGTGCAGTCGGACTTTCCGTAAACAAATGTAAAATAAAATAAATAAAAATAAACTTCCTCCAATCTAAAGCCATTTGACATTCAGACATTTTAATTTGTGCAGAAGTTACTCACAGACTGACGGTTTACTGAGCTGTAATGCTGACCTTCGCTTTTGATAAAAACAAATTCCCAGACTTTGTCAATAGCTCAAAGTGTAGAGAGGATTATTTATTTATTTTTGGAAAACATCTTTAAAACTGTTAAACTGATTACACACCCAGAAACACAGAAAAGTTATTGTGATTATGTAAACCACAGACTGCTACAAGAAATCAAATTCACATGAGCAGTCTATGCTTATGTCCGAACAGATGAATCATACCTGTCAATTCCAAAAGAAGTAAAGTAGCTTAATAAGAAGGTTATTTGCAAGGTTACATGGCAGTTTATATTGGAAATAAGCAGAGATATTAAAAAGGCTCCGTTTTTCATAATTATGCCGAAAAGTCTTCCAAGGTAAATACAACTTCTGATTTAGTATGGAACCATACCTTTCAACCTTAGAGCAAGAAATCTGGACAAATTGAAAAATAAAAGTGGGACACAGGCCCAAAAATAGTTATGCATCACAGGCACCATTGAAACAACTGTAGCTGCAAACATTATACATCACTTATAATCTTTCTATCCCATTATTGTCAGTTAAACATTATATGGCTCATTCAGTCCTGCCTTATTTTGCATCAAAGAAAACCATGCTTTGAAATGACAAATGCATTAAAAATAATAAATAAAGCACATTGCATCAACATCCTGCAACTTCCTACCTGCAAGCAACCAAAGAGCTTTCACTGAAACTAGGGTTGCTTGTTTCCCCAGAATGACAGCTCTCCCTAATTAAGTCTAATGGTATACAATCTACCAGTATCTGGACTACCTGAAAGAAATTAAATTATGGCCTGTAAAGTGAAAGTACACTTTGTTTAATTAAACTATATTTCTAAGCCCACTTACTATATTTTTTCAGTAACATCCCAATATCCATTTCCAGGTCACTTTACAAGACATTGGCAGTGGTAGACTTGGCATCCTTCAGAACCCCACAAGTCCACGCTAATACATTGTCCATTAAATGTAAATATCCATCCACTGTAAATGACAAGAAGCTATGTCTTAAAAAATCTACTTCTGGCATGTGTACCCAAGTATTAGGTTTTGAAACAAAGAAACATATTCTCCACAGTCCGTAAGTCTTTGTCTTTAATAATCGTCTACTGTTGCAGCACTCCCAATACAAGCACACACATTCACACTAAAATCCCCAACATTTAAAAAATGACATTGTGCCCACTTGATTTGCCAGTATTGATGATCCGCCAAAGCTATGCTTACTGTTGCCCAATCTACCACTGCTTAGAACCCACCAATGAAAAAACAGTACTAGGTGCTTTTTTGTCTGAAAAAACAATACAACTTTATATACTACAGTCCCACATAGTCAGTCCACTACTGACCCATTAACCCTAGGCTGCTGTCTCATTCTTACTCCCTGGAACTGCATTACCTTGGATGACTACTTTTATTTCCTAAGCAAAAGACACAAACTGGAAGATGAGGCAAAAATCCAGACATTTTTTGAAAATCCATACAGTTAAGAGGTATGAGTTCATGTTCAATACAACACTCTCCCTGTCAGGAAAGCCGCAATTTAATGAAAGTGTACTCTTAATGTATTATGTATTTGTGAGCTAACTTGTTTGTGTTCAGTAGGTAGACTGATCATTTTTAGCCTCTTTGTGCATGCATCTCTCTGTCATGCACACATATACACACATACACACACTCCTACTTTCACACACACAATTCTGCTTTCATGCATGTACTCACTCACTTACCTATTAACACAGGTAATTGCTGTCCCTTTCAAAGGCAACAGCAGCAAATCCATACATGAGTCCCTCTTCAGTGAGAACACACACACACACACACACACACACACACACACACACACACACACACAGATTGTTCAGTGCAAAATAATGGCATAAACACACTGAACCTTTTTTGGCTCAAAAACTAAACTAGAAAGGTGCTTTGGCGCATGCACACACCGACATTAGCATTACAGGTCACGGGAGTGAAAAACACCAAACAAAAAACGTGTTTTGGGGGCATGCGTATGTCAATGTTGCAGTTAGTGGTTGAGGGCCGCATGGAAGAGCTCTGAGGGCCGCATGCGGCCCGTGGGCCGCAGGTTGGACACGTCTACAGTAAAGTAAGCCTAGTTTCTGGTGAGTTTTTTTTATACATTGGCATATATGTAAGCTAAATTTAAGTTCACCATCAATGATGGCACCTAGGAGTTTTGTGTGGTATTCAGGTTGTATGATGGTATTATTGGAGAATGTGATAACAAAGGTGTATTTGTGTTGGGAGAGAGAACGGGGGAGAAAGAGCAAGAGCTTGTTTTTTTGGGGGGGAGGGGTTAGTTTGAGTAGGTTGTCAGACAGCCACGTTTCAATAGATAAAAAGGTGTCCTGGGTGTGGGTATGTAGTTGTCTGGTAATTACTGGAGATGGAGATGAGAGTCGAGTCATCAGCATATTGGATTAGGGAGGATTTTTTGCAGGATGTGTGTAGCTCATTAGTAAAAATGTTGAACCGGAGGGGACCCAAGATGGAGCCTTGTGGAACACTTGACATAACTGGAATGGAAGCGGAGCATGATGAGAGCTTTCTGACAGATTGTTGCCTACAAGAGAGGTAGCTAGAGAACAAGACTAGGGAGGCAGCAGATAGGTTAAGATTATATAGTTTAGATGGCAGTATAGGCTGAGAGACTGTGTCAAAGAATTTGGAGAGCTCTAGGAAGAGACAGGATATGAGTTGGTTGTTGTCACAGGCCTCAGCGATGGTATGAGTAAATGATAGGAGGGCAGTAGATGTGCTATGGTTAGGCTGAAAACCATGTTGTGTGGGAGTAAGAAGGTTTTGTTGGAGGAAATAGTTGAGAAGTTGTGAATGCATTTTTCAAGTATTTTAAATAGGGGGATAGGATGGTGATGGGTCTATAGTTAGATGGGTCATTTGAGTTTACTGAAGAAGGATTTCCAGATGGAAGGATCTGTTGCTTCTTGAATGGATCAGTTGATTAGTACGGATACAGGATAGGGTATAGATTCAACAGCTAGTTTGAGGAAGGTAGAAGGGAGATTGTCTGTGGAGGGTGAACAGGATTTTAGTTTCAGAAGAAGAGATTTGATGTGAGAAGTGGGAACCTGTTAAAAGGAGAAAAGATTTGTGTTGAGTGGGTTGAGAGGGGTAGAGGGAGCAGTTGTGTTAGAGGTGGAGGGTGTGAGTTTTTTAATTGTGTCAATGAAGTGTTGGCTGATGAGGGTAGTGGTTTCTATAGGAGATTTATTTTGGAAAGGGGAGGAGTTGGATGGACAGCTAGGATGAAGAGCTTTGTTTAGAGTAGACCAAAACATATGAGGGTTGGATCTGCTATTGGTTTGGGGAGAGTTGTAGTAGGACGTTTTCTTCTTGTGGATTTGTTTCTTGCTAGACTATGCAGTTCTCTGTGGATTTGTAGCTGGTGTGGTTCTTTTCTTTTGACCCAGACTTTCCAAGAGCTGTCTCTTTTTTGCATGAGAGATCTAATATCCTTAGAAAGCCAGGGAGTATAATTAGATTTGATTTGAATTCTCCTGGAGGGGGCAAGGGAGTCCATGATGTCTAAGAATATGCTATTAAATTTGGTTACTACGTCATCAAAATGAATATGCTTGAGGATGGGCCAGTTGACACTAAAAAGTATAGAGTTAAATTGGGAAGTATTAAGGTTAGATAGTTTACAGCAATCTCTATAAATGTGTGATTTGGGTAGTTGGGTAGAGTGTCTAAGAATGAAAATGATAAGATGGTCGCTTAGGCAGTCTGGTAAGGTAGAGCAGCTATGGTAGAGGTTGGGGGAGTTAGAATCCAGTCAACAGTGGAACTGGAGGATGAGGGTTTATGCAGGCAGGTGAGCGGAGTTATCAGTTGATGAAATCCCTATAAGTTGATACTAAATTGTGGAGAGTCAGTTGTAAGACTGGACCAGTCAGTGTTGACATCTACAAGGATGTGGGTTCCATAGTGTATGTTGTGGGAAAACCAGGTTAGGATATTTTCTAGGAGTGGGATATTATTTCCAGGGGGAATATATATGGAAGCAATGGCAATTTTTTGTGTGAGTTGAGGTGGCAATTTAGGATGATTAATTCAGCTGTGTGGAAGTTGGGGGTAGTGATGGTTACTGGTGAGAGATTTAGGCTGTCAGAGTAAAGGATGGTGATGCCACCTCCTTTTTTTGAGTATTGATCAGAGCAGTAAATGTTATAGCCTGGAGGGAGTATTTCACTGTTTGTGATGTGTGGTTTTAGTCAGGTTTCAGATAAGGTTAAAATGTGGGGGAGGTATGGGCTATCCAGGTGTGTAGTTCAGTAACTTTGTCGTGATACTTTGAATACTTAGTGAATATATAGCTAGGTGTTTGTATAAGGAAGGGTTTTTATTGTGGGGATGAGGGTAGTTTGAATTATGAGAAAAGGGGAGGTTGATGGAGGGTTAGGAGATGTGTGGCTGTGGGAGGGGGGGCTGTGATGGGGTAGATGTCACCAAAGAGGAGTATACTGCTAGTGGAAAATGTAAGAGATGGTAGAGTTGGGAGTTTGTTGATAAGTTTAGTTTTGGATGTGTGGGAGATATGACAGATCTAAAGTAAAGTAAGTTTATGAGGACAAGTAGTTGGAAGGTTGAAGAGAGAGAGAGATGAGAAGATAATTAAAGAGTAAGAGGAGGGAGAAGTGTTAGGGATGTATGAGGTAGGACAATATGTATAAGGTTGAAAAAGGTTGGTATGATAGGAAGTTAGAACTGAGACAAGTATGAGAAGAGGTGTGGTGAGGAATAGGAGTTGCATTTTAGAGTTAGTGGGGTGAAGCTAAGAGAATAGGTAGAGGAGAGATTGCTTGAAAGTAGCAAGTGAAGTAGTTTAATTGTGGCTGGTTTAACTCTGGGAGTGGTCTCAGGAAGTGGCTATTGTGTGGCTGATTAGGCAGGAAGGGGAGGGAGTGGATAATATAAAAGTAATTTATTTAGAGGTGGTTGTGAATGGGGTAGGGTAGGGGAACAAGTGAGCCCAAGCATAACAAGGGTGAACAGTGTAGGGCTACACCCCCAAAGAAATCAAAGAAAAAATGATCAGTAAAGGAGGAAAGTTAGCAGGAGTAAGATCAGGAGAGGCAGAGGGGGAAGAGTAGCTTGCAGAGATTATTGTAGGTGAACCCTTAGGAAGGAGGCAGCAGGAGAGAGTGGAGGAACAGAAGATGGAAAGTAGACTAGAGAAGTGCAGGAGGAACAGTGTAGACTAGGAGAAAATAAGAGAGAGTGAGCTGAAGGACAGAGCAGACATATAGCTTTGAGAGTAGGAATAGTTTGATTGAGGTAGGAGAGTGGGGAAAAACAGGATAGAAGGGGAGCAGGGAGTGGCCTGGAGATATGCAAGCGATAGCCAACAGTAGAACAACATTTCAGGTAGAGACTAGTGAATATAGCAGAATATACTAAGATACAACAACAACTTTAGCTATTCACAAAATGGAGGGAGGCACCCATGAATGGACTTGACTGCGGGTAGTTCCAGGCAAGGTAGGTTAGTGGACTTAGCAGATGTGGAATATTGGTGAACTTTAGCTATTCACAAAATGGAGAGAGGCACCCATGAATAAACTTGACTCCAAGTAGTTCCAGGCAAGGTAAGTCAGTGAGCTTAGCAGATGTAGAATATTGGTGAACCTGGATTTAGCCTCAGAACACTATGGGTCTGCTCAATGGGAAGGAGAGAGAGAGAGAAAGTAAAGATGGCATGGAGGAACCACAGGAAAGGTTTAAATGGGCAGGGCATTGTGGGTTATCTTATGATGACACTATAAGGCGGAGGGAACAGCAGGTAGATGAAAGGAGATAGAAATGAAGTAGAGAACAATAGTAGCAGGTCAGAAAAGACACAAGGGTGAGGAAAAGCATGAGGAAGATCAGAGAAAGCAGTTTAAGCTACTGATAGTGCAAACACCAGGAATGAGTACTAGGTTAGTCAGCAGATACACAACCATACAGACCCAAGGGACTGACACCCCCAAAGAAATCAAAGAAAAACAATCAGTAAAAGATGAAATTTAGCAGGAGTGGGAACAGGAGAGGCAGAGGGGGAATTGCAGCTCAGAGAGACTATTGTAAGTGAACCCTTAGGAAGAAGGGCAGCAGGACAGAGTGGAGGAACAGGAGATAGACAGTCGACTAGAGAAGTGCAGGAGGAAGAGTGCAGACTAGGAGAAAATAAAAGAGAGTGGCTAAGGGGAACAGAGCATCAGATAACTTTGAGAGTAGGAATAGTTTAATTGAGGTAGGAGAGTGGGAAAAAGACAGTTAGAAGGGGAGCAGCCCGCAATATGCAAGAGATAGCCAACAGTAGAGCAGCAGTTCAGGTATACACTAGTGAATATAGCAGGACATAATTTAGTGATTCACAAAATGGAGGGAGGCACCCATGAATGGACTTGACTGCAGGTAGTTCCAGGCAAGGTAGATCAGTGGGCTTAGCAGATGTGGAATATTGGTGAACTTTAGCTATTCAAAAAAATGGAGGGAGGCACACACAAATGGACTTGACTGCAGGTAGCCCCAGGCATGGTAGGTCAGTGGGCTTAGCAGATGTGGAATATTGGTGAACATTAGCTATTCACAAAATGGATGCAGGCACCCATGAATGGACTTGACTGCAGGTAGTTCTGGGCAAGGTAGGTCAGTGGGCTTAGCAGATGTGGAATATTGGTGAACATTAGCTATTCACAAAATGGAGGGAGGCACCCACGAATGGACTTGACTGCAGGTAGTTCCAGGAAAGGTAGGTCAGTGAACTTAGCAGATGTAGTATATTGGTGAACTTTAGCTTTTCAATGGAGGGAAGCACCCATAAATGGATTTGACTGCAGGTAGTTCCAGGCAAGGTAGGTCAGTGGGCTTAGCAGAATGTGGAATATTGGTGAACTTTAGCTACTGAAAAAATGAAGGGAGCCACCCACGAATGGACTTGACTGCAGGTAGGTCCAGGCAAGGTAGACCAATGGGCTTAGCAGATGTGGAATATTGGTGAACTTTAGCTATTACACTTATGTAATGATCTGAGTTTAATGTATGTGATTATTTTGTTCACTAATTGTTTTGGTACTGCATTATCTGGTTTGGAGCACATGATTTTAATTTTTATTATTTAAATGGCTAATTTGTATTATTGAGCTAAACTCTGATGAAGTCTATAGTTATAAGCAGATAAAAGCACTCTGTTTGGTATAAAATAATTTTCTTTAGCCTGTCTGGACCATTATTCAGTTTTGTTGCATAAATGTAATTATGGCTGTAATCTAAACAGTTTTGGATTTCATGTCAAATGGCTTCACTAAGTGTACACAATTGCTTTACAGGTTACTCAATAGCTCTGCCATGTTGGACTGGTTAACTAACATGAAATTTGGCTGCTTATGTTTTCATTAGCATATTCTGCTGTTTACCCTTTCAATTGAGGCTCTGCATAAAGTGTAGAGCCATTTAATGAATATCAAATAGTGAGCTATCATGTGCATTGTGCATCACAATGTGTAAACAATAACTGCATTTAGTGTAGTCATTCATGAAGCTGGCCCATTATCAACTGCTTTGTTGATCTCCAAGTAAATCACAGAATTTTAACTCATTCCTTTGCATCTATGTAAATTCTACTTTAATTAAATTGTTTAACCAAATTTGGCATTAAATCTAACTTGTATATCAAAATATTACACACACATGCTCCGTCCATCCCTGTCCAAGTATGACTTCATAATATAATTTATATGCAAATATCCTTAGAAAGCCAGGGAGTATAATTAGATTTGATTTGAATTCTCCTGGAGGGGGCAAGGGAGTCCATGATGTCTAAGAATATGCTATTAAATTTGGTTACTACGTCATCAAAATGAATATGCTTGAGGATGGGCCAGTTGACACTAAAAAGTATAGAGTTAAATTGGGAAGTATTAAGGTTAGATAGTTTACAGCAATCTCTATAAATGTGTGATTTGGGTAGTTGGGTAGAGTGTCTAAGAATGAAAATGATAAGATGGTCGCTTAGGGAGTCTGGTAAGGTAGAGCAGCTATGGTAGAGGTTGGGGGAGTTAGAATCCAGTCAACAGTGGAACTGGAGGATGAGGGTTTATGCAGGCAGGTGAGCGGAGTTATCAGTTGATGAAATCCCTATAAGTTGATACTAAATTGTGGAGAGTCAGTTGTAAGACTGGACCAGTCAGTGTTGACATCTACAAGGATGTGGGTTTCGTAGTGTATGTTGTGGGAAAACCAGGTTAGGATATTTTCTAGGAGTGGGATATTATTTCCAGGGGGAATATATATGGAAGCAATGGCAATTTTTTGTGTGAGTTGAGGTGGCAATTTAGGATGATTAATTCAGCTGTGTGGAAGTTGGGGGTAGTGATGGTTACTGGTGAGAGATTTAGGCTGTCAGAGTAAAGGATGGTGATGCCACCTCCTTTTTTTGAGTATTGATCAGAGCAGTAAATGTTATAGCCTGGAGGGAGTATTTCACTGTTTGTGATGTGTGGTTTTAGTCAGGTTTCAGATAAGGTTAAAATGTGGGGGAGGTATAGGCTATCCAGGTGTGTAGTTCAGTAACTTTGTCATGATACTTTGAATACTTAGTGAATATATAGCTAGGTGTTTGTATAAGGAAGGGTTTTTATTGTGGGGATGAGGGTAGTTTGAATTATGAGAAAAGGGGAGGTTGATGGAGGGTTAGGAGATGTGTGGCTGTGGGAGGGGGGGCTGGGATGGGGTAGATGTCATCAAAGAGGAGTATACTGCTAGTGGAAAATGTAAGAGATGGTAGAGTTGGGAGTTTGTTGATAAGTTTAGTTTTGGATGTGTGGGAGATATGACAGATCTGAAGTAAAGTAAGTTTATGATGACAAGTAGTTGGAAGGTTGAAGAGAGAGAGAGATGAGAAGATAATTAAAGAGTAAGAGGAGGGAGAAGTGTTAGGGATGTATGAGGTAGGACAATATGTATAAGGTTGAAAAAGGTTGGTATGATAGGAAGTTAGAACTGAGACAAGTATGAGAAGAGGTGTGGTGAGGAATAGGAGTTGCATTTTAGAGTTAGTGGGGTGAAGCTAAGAGAATAGGTAGAGGAGAGATTGCTTGAAAGTAGCAAGTGAAGTAGTTTAATTGTGGCTGGTTTAACTCTGGGAGTGGTCTCAGGAAGTGGCTATTGTGTGGCTGATTAGGCAGGAAGGGGAGGGAGTGGATAATATAAAAGTAATTTATTTAGAGGTGGTTGTGAATGGGGGTAGGGTAGGGGAACGAAGTGAGCCCAAGCATAACAAGGGTGAACAGTGTAGGGCTACACCCCCAAAGAAATCAAAGAAAAAATGATCAGTAAAGGAGGAAAGTTAGCAGGAGTGAGATCAGGAGAGGCAGGGGGGGAAGAGTAGCTTGCAGAGATTATTGTAGGTGAACCCTTAGGAAGGAGGCAGCAGGAGAGAGTGGAGGAACAGAAGATGGAAAGTAGACTAGAGAAGTGCAGGAGGAACAGTGTAGACTAGGAGAAAATAAGAGAGAGTGAGCTGAAGGACAGAGCAGACATATAGCTTTGAGAGTAGGAATAGTTTGATTGAGGTAGGAGAGTGGGAAAAACAGGATAGAAGGGGAGCAGGGAGTGGCCTGGAGATATGCAAGCGATAGCCAACAGTAGAACAACATTTCAGGTAGAGACTAGTGAATATAGCAGAATATACTAAGATACAACAACAACTTTAGCTATTCACAAAATGGAGGGAGGCACCCATGAATGGACTTGACTGCGGGTAGTTCCAGGCAAGGTAGGTCAGTGGACTTAGCAGATGTGGAATATTGGTGAACTTTAGCTATTCACAAAATGGAGAGAGGCACCCATGAATGAACTTGACTCCAAGTAGTTCCAGGCAAGGTAAGTCAGTGAGCTTAGCAGATGTAGAATATTGGTGAACCTGGATTTAGCCTCAGAACACTATGGGTCTGCTCAATGGGAAGGAGAGAGAGAGAGAAAGTAAAGATGGCATGGAGGAACCACAGGAAAGGTTTAAATGGGCAGGGCATTGTGGGTTATCTTACGATGACACCATAAGGCGGAGGGAACAGCAGGTAGATGAAAGGAGATAGAAATGAAGTAGAGAACAATAGTAGCAGGTCAGAAAAGACACAAGGGTGAGGAAAAGCATGAGGAAGATCAGAGAAAGCAGTTTAAGCTACTGATAGTGCAAACACCAGGAATGAGTACTAGGTTAGTCAGCAGATACACAACCATACAGACCCAAGGGACTGACACCCCCAAAGAAATCAAAGAAAAAACAATCAGTAAAAGATGAAAGTTAGCAGGAGTGGGAACAGGAGAGGCAGAGGGGGAATTGCAGCTCAGAGAGAATATTGTAAGTGAACCCTTAGGAAGAAGGCAGCAGGACAGAGTGGAGGAACAGGAGATAGACAGTCGACTAGAGAAGTGCAGGAGGAAGAGTGCAGACTAGGAGAAAATAAAAGAGAGTGGCTAAGGGGAACAGAGCATCAGATAACTTTGACAGTAGGAATAGTTTAATTGAGGTAGGAGAGTGGGAAAAAGACAGTTAGAAGGGGAGCAGGGAGCAGCCCGCAATATGCAAGAGATAGCCAACAGTAGAGCAGCAGTTCAGGTATACACTAGTGAATATAGCAGGACATAATTTAGTGATTCACAAAATGGAGGGAGGCACCCATGAATGGACTTGACTGCAGGTAGTTCCAGGCAAGGTAGATCAGTGGGCTTAGCAGATGTGGAATATTGGTGAACTTTAGCTATTCAAAAAAATGGAGGGAGGCACAAACAAATGGACTTGACTGCAGGTAGCCCCAGGCATGGTAGTTCAGTGGGCTTAGCAGATGTGGAATATTGGTGAACATTAGCTATTCACAAAATGGATGCAGGCACCCATGAATGGACTTGACTGCAGGTAGTTCTGGGCAAGGTAGGTCAGTGGGCTTAGCAGATGTGGAATATTGGTGAACATTAGCTATTCACAAAATGGAGGGAGGCACCCACGAATGGACTTGACTGCAGGTAGTTCCAGGAAAGGTAGGTCAGTGAACTTAGCAGATGTAGTATATTGGTGAACTTTAGCTTTTCAATGGAGGGAAGCACCCATAAATGGATTTGACTGCAGGTAGTTCCAGGCAAGGTAGGTCAGTGGGCTTAGCAGAATGTGGAATATTGGTGAACTTTAGCTACTGAAAAAATGAAGGGAGCCACCCACAAATGGACTTGACTGCAGGTAGGTCCAGGCAAGGTAGACCAATGGGCTTAGCAGATGTGGAATATTGGTGAACTTTAGCTATTACACTTATGTAATGTTCTGAGTTTAATGTATGTGATTATTTTGTTCACTAATTGTTTTTGGTACTGCATTATCTGGTTTGGAGCACATGATTTTAATTTTTATTATTTAAATGGCTAATTTGTATTATTGAGCTAAACTCTGATGAAGTCTATAGTTATAAGCAGATAAAAGCACTCTGTTTGGTATAAAATAATTTTCTTTAGCCTGTCTGGACCATTATTCAGTTTTGTTGCATAAATGTAGTTATGGCTGTAATCTAAACAGTTTTGGATTTCATGTCAAATGGCTTCACTAAGTGTACACAATTGCTTTACAGGTTACTCAATAGCTCTGCCATGTTGGACTGGTTAACTAACATGAAATTTGGCTGCTTATGTTTTCATTAGCATATTCTGCTGTTTACCCTTTCAATTGAGGCTCTGCATAAAGTGTAGAGCCATTTAATGAATATCAAATAGTGAGCTATCATGTGCATTGTGCATCACAATGTGTAAACAATAACTGCATTTAGTGTAGTCATTCATGAAGCTGGCCCATTATCAACTGCTTTGTTGATCTCCAAGTAAATCACAGAATTTTAACTCATTCCTTTGCACCTATGTAAATTCTACTTTAATTAAATTGTTTAACCAAATTTGGCATTAAATCTAACTTGTATATCTAAATATTACACACACATGCTCCGTCCATCCCTGTCCAAGTATGACTTCATAATATAATTTATATGCAAATATCCTTAGAAAGCCAGGGAGTATAATTAGATTTGATTTGAATTCTCCTGGAGGGGGCAAGGGAGTCCATGATGTCTAAGAATATGCTATTAAATTTGGTTACTACGTCATCAAAATGAATATGCTTGAGGATGGGCCAGTTGACACTAAAAAGTATAGAGTTAAATTGGGAAGTATTAAGGTTAGATAGTTTACAGCAATCTCTATAAATGTGTGATTTGGGTAGTTGGGTAGAGTGTCTAAGAATGAAAATGATAAGATGGTCGCTTAGGGAGTCTGGTAAGGTAGAGCAGCTATGTTAGAGGTTGGGGGAGTTAGAATCCAGTCAACAGTGGAACTGGAGGATGAGGGTTTATGCAGGCAGGTGAGCGGAGTTATCAGTTGATGAAATCCCTATAAGTTGATACTAAATTGTGGAGAGTCAGTTGTAAGACTGGACCACTCAGTGTTGACATCTACAAGGATGTGGGTTTCGTAGTGTATGTTGTGGGAAAACCAGGTTAGGATATTTTCTAGGAGTGGGATATTATTTCCAGGGGGAATATATATGGAAGCAATGGCAATTTTTTGTGTGAGTTGAGGTGGCAATTTAGGATGATTAATTCAGCTGTGTGGAAGTTGGGGGTAGTGATGGTTACTGGTGAGAGATTTAGGCTGTCAGAGTAAAGGATGGTGATGCCACCTCCTTTTTTTGAGTATTGATCAGAGCAGTAAATGTTATAGCCTGGAGGGAGTATTTCACTGTTTGTGATGTGTGGTTTTAGTCAGGTTTCAGATAAGGTTAAAATGTGGGGGAGGTATGAGCTATCCAGGTGTGTAGTTCAGTAACTTTGTCGTGATACTTTGAATACTTAGTGAATATATAGCTAGGTGTTTGTATAAGGAAGGGTTTTTATTGTGGGGATGAGGGTAGTTTGAATTATGAGAAAAGGTGAGGTTGATGGAGGGTTAGGAGATGTGTGGCTGTGGGAGGGGGGGGCTGGGATGGGGTAGATGTCACCAAAGAGGAGTATACTGCTAGTGGAAAATGTAAGAGATGGTAGAGTTGGGAGTTTGTTGATAAGTTTAGTTTTGGATGTGTGGGAGATATGACAGATCTGAAGTAAAGTAAGTTTATGAGGACAAGTAGTTGGAAGGTTGAAGAGAGAGAGATGAGAAGATAATTAAAGAGTAAGAGGAGGGAGAAGTGTTAGGGATGTATGAGGTAGGACAATATGTATAAGGTTGAAAAAGGTTGGTATGATAGGAAGTTAGAACTGAGACAAGTATGAGAAGAGGTGTGGTGAGGAATAGGAGTTGCATTTTAGAGTTAGTGGGGTGAAGCTAAGAGAATAGGTAGAGGAGAGATTGCTTGAAAGTAGCAAGTGAAGTAGTTTAATTGTGGCTGGTTTAACTCTGGGAGTGGTCTCAGGAAGTGGCTATTGTGTGGCTGATTAGGCAGGAAGGGGAGGGAGTGGATAATATAAAAGTAATTTATTTAGAGGTGGTTGGGAATGGGGGTAGGGTAGGGGAACGAAGTGAGCCCAAGCATAACAAGGGTGAACAGTGTAGGGCTACACCCCCAAAGAAATCAAAGAAAAAATGATCAGTAAAGGAGGAAAGTTAGCAGGAGTGAGATCAGGAGAGGCAGAGGGGGAAGAGTAGCTTGCAGAGATTATTGTAGGTGAACCCTTAGGAAGGAGGCAGCAGGAGAGAGTGGAGGAACAGAAGATGGAAAGTAGACTAGAGAAGTGCAGGAGGAACAGTGTAGACTAGGAGAAAATAAGAGAGAGTGAGCTGAAGGACAGAGCAGACATATAGCTTTGAGAGTAGGAATAGTTTGATTGAGGTAGGAGAGTGGGGAAAAACAGGATAGAAGGGGAGCAGGGAGTGGCCTGGAGATATGCAAGCGATAGCCAACAGTAGAACAACATTTCAGGTAGAGACTAGTGAATATAGCAGAATATACTAAGATACAACAACAACTTTAGCTATTCACAAAATGGAGGGAGGCACCCATGAATGGACTTGACTGTGGGTAGTTCCAGGCAAGGTAGGTCAGTGGACTTAGCAGATGTGGAATATTGGTGAACTTTAGCTATTCACAAAATGGAGAGAGGCACCCATGAATGAACTTGACTCCAAGTAGTTCCAGGCAAGGTAAGTCAGTGAGCTTAGCAGATGTAGAATATTGGTGAACCTGGATTTAGCCTCAGAACACTATGGGTCTGCTCAATGGGAAGGAGAGAGAGAGAGAGAAAGTAAAGATGGCATGGAGGAACCACAGGAAAGGTTTAAATGGGCAGGGCATTGTGGGTTATCTTACGATGACACCATAAGGTGGAGGGAACAGCAGGTAGATGAAAGGAGATAGAAATGAAGTAGAGAACAATAGTAGCAGGTCAGAAAAGACACAAGGGTGAGGAAAAGCATGAGGAAGATCAGAGAAAGCAGTTTAAGCTACTGATAGTGCAAACACCAGGAATGAGTACTAGGTTAGTCAGCAGATACACAACCATACAGACCCAAGGGACTGACACCCCCAAAGAAATCAAAGAAAAAACAATCAGTAAAAGATTAAAGTTAGCAGGAGTGGGAACAGGAGAAGCAGAGGGGGAATTGCAGCTCAGAGAGAATATTGTAAGTGAAACCTTAGGAAGAAGGCAGCAGGACAGAGTGGAGGAACAGGAGATAGACAGTCGACTAGAGAAGTGCAGGAGGAAGAGTGCAGACTAGGAGAAAATAAAAGAGAGTGGCTAAGGGGAACAGAGCATCAGATAACTTTGAGAGTAGGAATAGTTTAATTGAGGTAGGAGAGTGGGAAAAAGACAGTTAGAAGGGGAGCAGGGAGCAGCCCGCAATATGCAAGAGATAGCCAACAGTAGAGCAGCAGTTCAGGTATACACTAGTGAATATAGCAGGACATAATTTAGTGATTCACAAAATGGAGGGAGGCATCCATGAATGGACTTGACTGCAGGTAGTTCCAGGCAAGGTAGATCAGTGGGCTTAGCAGATGTGGAATATTGGTGAACTTTAGCTATTCAAAAAAATGGAGGGAGGCACACACAAATGGACTTGACTGCAGGTAGCCCCAGGCATGGTAGGTCAGTGGGCTTAGCAGATGTGGAATATTGGTGAACATTAGCTATTCACAAAATGGATGTAGGCACCCATGAATGGACTTGACTGCAGGTAGTTCTGGGCAAGGTAGGTCAGTGGGCTTAGCAGATGTGGAATATTGGTGAACTTTAGCTATTCACAAAATGGAGGGAGGCACCCACGAATGGACTTGACTGCAGGTAGTTCCAGGAAAGGTAGGTCAGTGAACTTAGCAGATGTAGTATATTGGTGAACTTTAGCTTTTCAATGGAGGGAAGCACCCATAAATGGATTTGACTGCAGGTAGTTCCGGGCAAGGTAGGTCAGTGGGCTTAGCAGAATGTGGAATATTGGTGAACTTTAGCTACTGAAAAAATGAAGGGAGCCACCCACGAATGGACTTGACTGCAGGTAGGTCCAGGCAAGGTAGACCAATGGGCTTAGCAGATGTGGAATATTGGTGAACTTTAGCTATTACACTTATGTAATGTTCTGAGTTTAATGTATGTGATTATTTTGTTCACTAATTGTTTTTGGTACTGCATTATCTGGTTTGGAGCACATGATTTTAATTTTTATTATTTAAATGGCTAATTTGTATTATTGAGCTAAACTCTGATGAAGTCTATAGTTATAAGCAGATAAAAGCACTCTGTTAGGTATAAAATAATTTTCTTTAGCCTGTCTGGACCATTATTCAGTTTTGTTGCATAAATGTAATTATGGCTGTAATCTAAACAGTTTTGGATTTCATGTCAAATGGCTTCACTAAGTGTACACAACTGCTTTATAGGTTACTCAATAGCTCTGCCATGTTGGACTGGTTAACTAACATGAAATTTGGCTGCTTATGTTTTCATTAGCATATTCTGCTGTTTACCCTTTCAATTGAGGCTCTGCATAAAGTGTAGAGCCATTTAATGAATATCAAATAGTGAGCTATCATGTGCATTGTGCATCACAATGTGTAAACAATAACTGCATTTAGTGTAGTCATTCATGAAGCTGGCCCATTATCAACTGCGTTGTTGATCTCCAAGTAAATCACAGAGTTTTAACTCATTCCTTTGCACCTATGTAAATTCTACTTTAATTAAATTGTTTAACCAAATTTGGCATTAAATCTAACTTGTATATCTAAATATTACACACACATGCTCCGTCCATCCCTGTCCAAGTATGACTTCATAATATAATTTATATGCAAATTATCACAAAACTAAAACAAATAAATATTTTTTTAAATAAACTTATTAATTTCTAAACATATCGTTAAGACTTTATGATCAAAAAAATAATTGCCTGTTGCTGTACATTCTTCCTTCAAATAAATATTTACTAGAAAATAAATATTTGATTATTCTTTGTATATTACTGATAAAATATGCATACCTCTTGTGGCCCCACAAGCATTATCTAAATATGATAATCATATCTTTATCAAATCTCACATCTATGTCCTCTACTTAATTACTTTTCTATTTTTACATCTTGTAATGAAGACCTAAAGTGTCTACTCCACAAAATACAAAATTCTGAATGCAAGTATTGTTCCACAGACTTTCAATTCTGTTTACACTGCAGTTGATTAGTAGGACTATACATTTTAAGTATCCTCCAGTTATTATCGTCATATTTATATCTGCAATTAATAGTCTTCATTGAATTAATGAAGAGTAATAATGAATTCACATACATAAATTGGATTTATTTCATATATAATAAATGCCATTAATTCAGAATATGTTATAGTACCAAAAGACCAGAGAGTCTCCTGCACAAACAAGTAAAAAAGTCTAAATGAGCCATAGTGCCTTAGTCTCTTTTTTCAAACCCTAAAAAAGATGTCTTATCGCATTAAATATTTTTAAGCCATTTCAAATGTTCCAATCTATGTATGAGAGAAATATACCTATTCATATTATAAATTAAGGATTTCATGTTTAACTTTCCTGCCTTTCTCTGTGTCTTATTTTCCTTTCCAGCATTCCTGTAGCATTTTGCACTTGAATTGCATGTTCTCAGATAGGCTCTATATCAGTGTTATCTCCTTTAGACAGCAAAGATAGCTTAGAAAAGATTTTCTATGTTCTAACAGATGTCTTTTGACAACCCTCCTCAGCATCATGCATAGTTAGTAGTACCACCCTAAGGAACCTCTATGGTGTCAGGCCTTAAATCTAGAGTTTTACTGTCATCATTCTGCATTGCTTCACTATTATCCTTTTAATGCTCACTACCAAAACAATATTTACTTCAATATCTATTACAAGTATATTCACTGTTTTTCTTATTACATCTCATTTGTCCACACTCTTCACATTCTATATTAGGCAATTACACCTAAAATAATATTCGCTCTTAAACAACAGTTTGATTGACCGCCATATTTGTGTTCATAATGAGTGCTATGGACAAACAGTCAGTTGTCTGCATGCTTTGAATGTCCTTCAGAAATCCACAAATCCACAAGCTCTTCCCAAACTCCTGTGTATATATATTCAATCTATCTGATTTTAGTGAGATGATTTTGTAATTCTCTTTGATATCCTTGTCAAACAAATAAACATTCCTTGGCCAAATCTGAACTTTCCCCTTCCTATTTGAATTCAAGCCACATAGTGCATAAGTTGACAATGCATCAGTTTGTTTTCTTCTTTCAATATTTCTTTCAGCAATTTGCAATGCTATTTAAGATTTTAAACATATATCATAGATAGACTACAAACTAAAATGCACCCTCAATCTAAAGCAGAGGATAGAAATTCCCAGGAATGCAATAATATTGCTTCAGAAACTGTACCTATCCAAGGGATCCTTGTAGAAAATTAATTATAAAAAATGCCACTTCTCCAAGATTTATATAAAAGCCCATTCTAATTTCTCCTCCACAATATAGTCTCATTTTCACAGCTTCTGTAAAGGACTGGTGTTGCACACTTCCTACAAAATTAACTTCCAATCTATGAGCATCTCAAGTGGCAGCCAAGCAGTTCTGAATGACAGATGCCTCATTCCCCTGTATTCATGGAGTTGGGGTTTCCATCTGCAAAGTCAAATCCATACCTGCCATGAATGCAGTATCCCCCAACAAAGTTTCTCCAGAATTTTAAACAATAGACATCATCATCATCAGTGGCAGTGATGTTATAATTGAAATGCAACATCTCCTGCATATTTAAACCAACAGGCTCCAAAGTAATAATAACTCTCTGAACATTCTGCATTTCACCATCACTGCTGCTCAGCTGATTAGCAGACCCAGTACTTCACTAACATCACCTACTATCAGAGTAAGTATTAAATCCATGTTTATTTTATTTAAATAATGTTAATAAGGATGACATATTTGCAATGGTCTACATACATTTATACAAGAGTATAATATCCCTCACCATTTAATCGACAACCAGTATCTTATATTTTGCAAAATCTGTCAAAGATCCCATTTTGTATAATATCTCCCACCATCTCACTTTTTCACACAAACCAAATACAAACAAAAACTTTTTGTCTATTTCTTCATCATATTTTAAATTACGTTCATGACAATAATTGTACATTATCATTATCTCATGTTGGTTTCTTTCCATAATCTTCTACTCTTTTCCTAAAACTTCTTGACTGTTTTGGCTTCTATGAAAACATAATCAATCATGTCTTCTGCCTTACTTGTTATTCCTTGCCTTTCTTCAAACTCTTTGACTTTGTTAAGTCTTTCACCAGTAGCCTCCTAATCTTGAATCTCTATAAGAAGTCCTTACATTCATTAATGCACTAAAATAATCATAGCCAGCTTTAGGCACCAGCGAACCCTGCAGTCGCTGGGGACCCCCTGTTCCCAGGGGGCCCCAAACACAGCAAGTTATCTTATCCTGATATTTTGTTACATGTCTGTCAAACCAACAAAAGCTAGTATAGCATTATTGTATTCTTAATAAACCACATGGATAACTCTTATTTATACCTCCTTTAAAATTTAAAGATATTTCTGGTTGTAGTAACAGTGTTTTGTCAAGTAACAGGCATCAGAATTCTATTAAATATTTTACCACTGACATAATGCTGGTGGGCTTAGTTAAATCCTGATGTATGTTTTCTCCAATTGTTATACCTGTAGTTGCAGCCCCCCCCCCCCATTAATCATCCTTGACTGTGTGAGGGCCCCACAAAAGCTGCTGCAGTTTGGGGGAAAATGAGGAAGAAAAAATGTATTAATTTACTAATTATACTCTTTGACTGAACACAGTGCTGTGATATAACCCTGTTAGGATGAAGTTGATAATGAACATGAGCAAGTTATGCACTAGAGCGATCAGCAGCCCAGGGTGACTTAACTTGGTGCAAATTTTGAATTTTAAAAAGAGCTGATACTTCTGATAATCAGGGATGGTTTTCTCTTTCAGGGAGTTTTATAAATACAAGCATAACACCAGGCAGTATAACTCTCAAATCCTTTGCTTAAGAATTCAGTGCAAACCCAAAAATAATAGAATAAAGGCTCAGAATCAGGACAACATTTTAAATATTACTCTAATACACATAGAAAGTTAGTAGAATAACATATTTTGCATCAACACGTATTTGTGGACCATAAGTATAAAACTCAGATGTCTGGATTGATTGACTGTTTATAATCCTGAATGATTTACCAGCAAATCAAACTTTTTGCGAAAGAGAAAGAAAATGTATGAACAGAATCAGGGAAGGTCTGTGAAATCAGGGACAGTGACAGGTATGCATTATTCCTCAATGAGGTAAATAAGTGACTTACTCTTGCTGCTATTTGACGACTGCTAAACAGCAGTCACTGATCTGGTGTGGCAGTAACAGTGTTGCACAATGTATTGCTATTTGCTGGAATAACTAAAAAACTAGGACTGCTATGGCTTATGCTTGTGTGTGTGTGCAAAAATATCACTGATTTTTGTATGTGCATGCACCCAATAATGCCAGGACACAGACACTATTCTTCTGTGTATCAGTAAAAAATGTACTTAACAAGTAATTATATTTCAAAAGTAAGACATAAGATATATCACAGAAAATTCAGACACTTAGATTTTCTTCGAGTCTGGTGACCCCCATTCAACAGACTGCATACATGGATACTGGGGGCTCCCTTATTCATGCTTGACTCTGATTGAAGAAAAACAAGGACAAAAAAATGTATCAATTTTCTGATTGAGCTGTTTAACCTGAACAATGCTGAGATATGAACCTTTTAAGATAAAGCTAATAGCCTCTGGTTTCAACCACACCCATTCTAAAATCAGCCCTGCTCAAATGTGTGGGTACAGAAAGCTGCAGTAGGTTATGGAGGTCTGGGGATTGTGTGGTTATTAAAACTTTAATTTTCATCACAGTTAAACCTTAGAGATGTGCGGATGAAGTCATTATAGCTTGTGGTTGAGCTGAAGACAGTGTGGTCACTGTTTATTTACTTTTCTCACAGACCTCAGAGGTGTAAAAAGAAGGTTTCTATAGCTTGTGTAGGGGTGGTGTACTGTCCAAGAGCAACACATTAGAATATATTACTGAAATCATTCTCACAATCACACATCAGGCACATATACATGGGGCTGACTTTGAGGGTAAGGGGTGAGGAAGCATGCTATGTATACATATATTAGCAGTCACTTGAAATATATGGCTAAGGCAATTTAAACCTCTGCTTTCATCCTAGTCTAATACCAGAGGGGTGTATAGGCAGTGACTTTCTTTTGTGGCAGGTTAGGGAAGGAGGCAGTATTCCCAGATAAGACCTATGTATTTCCACAACTGGCTTGTTAGTTTATTATGAGCTACTGTTTTGTCAGCTTTGAACATTAAGCCTTGGGCACAACTTATGTCTTCCTTGAAAGAAAAAAATAAAACTGAAATTCTTTTCTTTTTCATGATTTTTGTTTAGGCCACCATTGGAGTAAAATGCTGAGAAAATGCTCTATATGCATCCCAGGGCACATATATAACCCCTATGGCTTTGGGGGCACCAGCTTAATTGAGTTATTTCATAAATGGTTATTACTGTGCTGTCTTGGTCAGGAAAGTTGTGCTGAAAGAATGCAAAGAAAACTAAAGCTGAGCAGCAACAGTGAATTTCCTTCCTTAATAATAATTTTTGTTCAAGCCATTATTGGATGAAAAGGTTGTGTAAAAAGAAATAAAACCCTTTAAAATGCACTTCAGAGCATATAGAAAGTTATGGCTTCTTGAAAAACCTGAGAATAAGGCAAAATGTGAGAAAAGGAAGAGAAAAGTAATGTGCATGGTATGGGGAGCCCAAAAGGGGGTGGTGGTTCAGAGGAGAGGACTGGAGAGTGTGTGTGGGGGGTGTTGAAACAGTAGGTCTGGTCATCAGACCTACACATATAGTTGTTGTAATGTATCTTTGTTGCAACTAAATGCCAGTAACTCAATGCCAAAAAGTGCATTGTCATTCCCTCTGGGAAAATTCGGTACCCATGAACTACCACATAGCCAGTAGTCCACTAAACACTGAAAGTGTGATAAGAGACCTGGGGACACAGGTTGACAGCAACCTCTCCTTTGATGACCACATTGCAACTGTAGTCAGAAAGTCCTTTTATGTGGCACATTTCATTACAAAAGGTTTCTCATCCAGGAAGAAAGAGGTCATAATCCCTCTCTACTCATCCCTTATTAGACCTATTATAGAATACAACACCTCATTTGGTATGTACCTCACTAGACACCTACAACAACTGGAAAGGCCACAAAAAAAACTCACTAAGAGGATCTCAGGTCTTAGAAACATGCCCTATACAGACAGACTCAAAAAACTCCAGCTATACTCTGTCTCTTACCACCTACTTAGAGGCGATCTCTGCTTGACCTACAAAGCCATGTCTGACCCAGAGCTGCCAGATATGTTACATCTAAAGAAATCCCAATCCCTCTGTGCCACACGCTCCAGGGACCTAAACCTCATTACCACAATAAACAGAACATGCTGGAGGGACAGGTTCCTAACCCAGAGACATTCCATACTCTGGAACAAACTTCCCATTCACGTCAAGCAGAGCACTTCACTGACCTCTTTAAGAGAAATCTTGACGAGTGAATTGGCAATAGGAAGTTCACCCCAGGGATCAATTCAGTGGCCTTACTTGACAGGGGCACTGGGAACTAACTTTGGGCGGCATGGTGCCAGACAATCTTCTTGGGCTAAGCTTATATAGACTGCAGGGCCATTAGCCTAGTACACACCTATAAACCTATGAACCTATGAACTGTAAGTGTCCCTTTGTTAGACAGGTCAACAAAGTGTGGTATATAGGCCTGTTGTAATGTAACAGCTTGTAGCTAAGGTCTGTCTGTGTGTACTACTCATAAAAGTTTGCAGCACAAACTAAAAGGTTTCTTAAGAGGTGTGGCATTGACAGGATGATACTTATATTGGAAGTGCCTAGGGCGTCCCCAACTTGACATTTGCTGGGAGCCCCCAAAATGCTAACACCGGCCATGAAAATAATTTCTTAGGTCTCATTATACTATCCTTAATATTTATGCTTAACTTATCCTGTGAATCAATAAAAACAATTCTATTCTATCTGTATACCTTTCTAGCCATGGTTTTTCTAAGTTGTCTCAGTCTATTTGCCATTCCTTTGTCTTATCATATTTCATGCCTTCTTTCCCTTCCTTTTTCCATAAATAAGTGCCATACCTAGTACTCAAAATTCATCTTACAACTGTTTCTGTCCCTCTTTTGATCAGTTGCAATACCCCAAGTAAGTGTAAGAAATATGGAAAACGAATATGACTTACCAGCTATAAGACCACTCTTTCTTCTTTATTAGACAAAATTCTTCTTTTAATGGAGATTAAATGAGAACCCCAGTGGAACATAAAAACAAAAAAGAATAAAGATTTTGTGGATCTAACCCACTGTCAATAGAACATTTTTTGTAGCCAATACAAAAATAAATTCAGATCTTGTTTAAAGTATCACTGATTCTGATTGTTGTATCACAGGCTAACATTATTTATTTATTGGTTTGTTTGATTATTTATTACATTTGTTAATCAGGTAGATGGGCTGGGCCCTGAGCCCTTTTCAGTCCTCACCCAGGGCTGTAAGACAGCAATTGTAGCAATGCAAAATAGAATAGCGGAAAAAGTAGCAAGATACTCAAGAACTTCTATGATGATAAACAACTGCCAATTAAAATAGTTACAAACCATATACGGTAAGCAAATATTTACATTTTCAAAATTCCTAAACCTTTCTAATCATTTTCTGCATGCTGTTTTTGCAGTAAAATGCTTTTTTATTTTTATTTTAATGCTCCGAATATCTTTCAGCCTGTTATAATTAGCAAAGCTGTCCTTTTAGTTAATCTTTTTACGTATCTTGGCATAAGGATGGATATTCAACTATTACTACAGTTTTCTAATGAAAGTGTAGTAGTAAATGGATTATACAGTATATAAATACTGATACCTGTTGATTTACTAATCTATTGGTCATGTATAGGAAGTAATTTGTCAGGTTCCCTATTATATCAGTGAACATTTAAAATAGTGAACGCTGCTTCATTGACCATTTTAAATCGACACCACGAAATCCAGAAAACACGGAACAGTGATTTTTTTTTTTACCAGGGGAAAAAATCACTGTGCCATTTGTGGGACTTTGCCATTTCCTCCACTGTGGTGCGATCTTGGAGTTAGTATATTTAAGAAGAGGGGTGTGGGAGTAACAGACTCCCACATCAGGGGTGGGGGGCTAAGCGCCCCCCAACTTTATTTTGTATTTGTTTTTTTTTTTTGTTTTTTGTTTGTTATTTTTACGGAGCAGCAATTTTTTTCCCTGGAAAAAAAATTCCTGTTCCGTGTGTTCGACATTTTGCCCTTTCAATTTTTATGGTCGATTATACAGTGTTTGCTATTTTAATTGTTTACTGTTTTAATATAGACCCCTTTATCAGCATACTACTTTGCCTTCATAGACAATTTAGAAAATTGCATATTCATTGGACATTTTCATTTGATCGGTATATTTATTGTGCAGGTGTCTTCCTGGATAGGTTTGTTTAACTTCTGTGCAGGGTTGCATGTAAGCAACAGTTTTGGATATACTATTCTGATCTGTGCAAGTCAAAACCAGTGGTCTGTGGCTGATCAAGTTTGCAGATGACTGCAAGCCGGGCACTGTCATAAATTCTTCTAGTGATGTGAACATCCTCCAAGAGGGCCTTAACCAGACTAATGACTGGTGCCAGAAGCATGGCCTCAAACTGAATGCCAAGAAATGCATCATTATCCCCTTTGGGGAAAATGGTGTCCCTACTAATTATCACATTAATAACAATGTACTAAGCATGCAATCAGTCGTGAGGGACTGAGGCACTCAGGTTGATAGCAACCTGACTTTTGACCACCATGTTGCCTCTGTTGTACAGAAGGCTTTCGACATGGCCCACCTCATAAGTATGAGTATCTCATCCAGGAAGAAGGAGCTCATAACATTATCGAGTACAATGCCTCCTTTGACATGTACCTTGCCAAGCACATGCAGCAGTTGCGGAGACCACAGAGGTTCCTGACCAGGAAAATCCAGGGTCTCAAACACCTATCTTATACAGATAGGCTAAAAGCTCTGGCCCTCTACTCAGTCTCATAAAAACTGCTCAGATGTGACCTATGTCTGGCATACAAGGCCATCTCAGACTCATTCTTGATGGAGTTGCTGCATATACCTAAGTTAAACTCCACTCACATAACCCGCATGCAAGGTCTCATCCTGGTCTGTGACATTAATAAAACTTGTTGGCAGGATAGATTTGTGTCCCCTTGACTCTCCCATCTGTGGAATAGATTTCCTCTCCATGTCAAGCAGAGTACCTCACTAGCCCTCTTTAAGATGAAACTGGATGACTGAAGGGAAACAAAAAAATATACCCCTGGGATCCAACCTGTATGCCTGCTGGGACAGGGAAAACAGGTGCTGACTTTGTGGGAGCATGGGTGAAATTCTTGGCTAGGCTTATAAGGGCCTCAGGACCAATAGACTAGTATTGTCCTATGAACCAATGAACCTATACTTATCCAGTAAATAAATAAACAGATAAGCAAAATAAAAATGCATATACTGTATGTATTGTTTTAAAGAACAAAATGTATAAAATATATAAGGTCCATGAAATTTAGAGACAATGTTATGCATGCATACTTTCTTCTGAAATAAAATTTGCATAAACAAAAACAAGAATAAGCAAATTTACAAAATGAGTACTGTTATCCTAGTAAAGTTAACGTGTAAGTAATGAAACTAAATTAGTAGAATAGATTTATTTATTTATTCCACTAAATTATTAATAAAATGTAAATTGTCATAATAAGAGCTCAGGTTTAAAAGCTATCTGGAATTGTCATATTCTTAGAATTATAAAGAGACTAATAATAACCTAAATTCATTCTACTACTTTTATAAATAAGAGATTCTGTTTATGCTGTCTGTACACTGCAAACTAGGTAACCAAAGGAAAAGTGCAGGGGACAGCTGATGTGTGGAGAAATGTGTCTGTTTCATTTGGAAAGGCATTTTTCATGCTGATTGCTAAGATAACATCATTTCAAGTTTCAGAAATGTTTCAAATGTATACAATCACAAAATGACACTGCATAGAGGAGAGAACACTATACTTGCTTGAAATCAAGTGATTCCCCTGTAACAGAATGGGTGTACCACAACTCACAGTACCCTCTTTAATGCATTGGCGAACAAAGATGAGAAAGTTTAGATACTGCTAAAGTATCCAAAAGCCATAGTGAGTAAGGAAAAAAATTTATAGCACTAAAGATTTTTTTCAGAACACTTGTGTTGCTTTTGGAATAGAAATCTAGAGCACATGGATGTTGTGCAACTTACTCATGGTTAAAATTCGAAGTGAGCATTACCAAGATTCGATCTTGGATGTCCAGCTTCCAAGTCAGTTCCTCAATTACTATTCTCTTCTTCTACCAAAGACTCTCTGAAGAGACCTAGGAAATGATAAGCAGATGTTCTCCAGTGAGGTCAGGAGAGCAAGCAGGGTTTTAAAGAGTCCATAGAGTCATCATAAACTCTGAGTCCTTTCCGTGCAGGCCTTTGTTGGCCATAAGATATATCATCAATGAAATGTACCAGAAAAGGTCGAGGACTGTAATATACTTATTGTTTCAGGTTATACACTGGAATGCACAATAATGTACCAAGATTATTACACTGGAAACTGCTAACATTACAACATTCAAGTAGATGGAAAGCATTGAAAATAAGCACTACAAAGACTCACTGCAAATCAAGATGTAAGAGTCACATGAGAGAGCTCCTCATTAGCACTCTTCAAGAAAAATCTTGATGATTGGATGGGTAATAGGAAATTCACCCCGGGGATCACTTCTGTGGTTCTGCTTGACAGGGGCACAGGAAAATAATTTTCTTGGGTGGCGAAAGCCAGGGTACCTTTTTGGCTAGGCTTGTATAGGCCCCAGGGCCAATAGCCTAGTACTTACCTATGAACCTATGATTATCCAATACCAACAACTGAGATTGCTGAAGCAAGAAAATTAAACATTACAGTTAAAGAGAAAAGTATAAAAGTAGTGCTAGTTGTCAAAGCACCTACATTTAGCAACTGTAGTGTCATATACACTGAAAGAAAGTTATAAAAGATCAAGACATTCAAACAGAAACTATACCATTATAGAACAAGAGTACCCAGATAGTACCTGTAGTGGTAGGAGCAACTGGGCTAAAAACAACATAATTCCAAGCAGACTTAAATATCTATCAGTGCAAGTAATCCCATATTAAGTATGCAAAGAAGCAATTCCCTGTGCATAGTTGCTACTGAAAACAGCCATCCTGCCAACTTCAAGGACTGATGCAATAATGATTTCATGAACCTGAACTATGCCCTAACTTACAAATGGAATCCTTCCTCTCATGGTACAAAAAACCCTGAATATCTGGAGAAATTAATAAAAAATTGTATCACTTCAGCAACAGCCAGCATGGATTCTGCAGCACATTAGTTACATAATCTCTTTTAAAACTTCATGTAAAACTGTGCTGTAGAGTTATGCACTACCTGCAAGTCACCCTACATCCGTGAGTATAGGTCACTTCAATAATCTAACTATAAGTGACAAAATAATGTATCAGAAATGGAAAGTTAGCAGATAGGATAAGATAACAAATCTGCTTGAAAATATTGAGATGATTTTAGAATGCCTAACCTATTCAACAACCAGTCTTGAAAACGGTTGTTTGCTGTAAAAAAACTCTGCTACTTTCCTTACCCAATTTCCTGGCATATCTCTGAGTGCATGTCGATGACCTGAGCTGAAGTATAAATGGACCAGATGGTTGTCAGTGTGCAATAGCAAGACTTCAGTTTTCTCTTGGTTCATTCCTCCGCTATACATTGTCCTGCATTTTTCAGTTTCAAACAGACAGCTGCTTTTCATGATATCAAACAGACAGCTGCTTTTCATGATATCTAATAGCAGGACTGCTGAAAATTGTCTGCATAAGAACTGAATCCCATTGCTTGCTTTCTAATAATGTTGACACATGCACCAACAAAAGCCAAACTCAAAGATGAAAAGATCCAAGTCCCAGGGAACATCGATTATGAATTGTATAGATAATGAGAAATATAATCTAGAGGTTATTTTTGGCATCTTTCATTTACAGAACTTAAAAAATTGTAATGGATGTGCTATTAGCAGATGTAGGTGAGTGGGTGGCAGAGTCTATAAAAACAAGATACAGACTAATGCAGCAATGGATGCAAAAGGAGATGTCTTAAATCAACCATTGTGAAGGGGTTCTAAAGTAAAATGTGAATGTTCATTTAGAAGAGATAAAAAAGACCTAATTTTACTGAAATAATGTCAACACAGACTGTCAAACTAAGTGATTATGTCATATGACCTTTAATGACAAAAGAATAGACATGGACATGCCCAAGCCTTGAATGAAAGATGAGTTGAAAAGGTAATACAGTTCAAAAAACAAAAGACAAAGCAAAGCAAAGTCAAACTGGAGAGTGCAAGCAATAGAAAAATCAGTCAGTCTTCCAAAATAGACAGAATGTTGATAGCATCCATCCATCCAACCACGACCCCTTTTTCCTACTTTTGTACATGGCATTGGAGTGTCTCTTCAACAGTGACAATCATCTATAGCCAAGGTTTACACTGCCATGAAGCTAGCCTTGCCACGTTTGTTCATCCACATCACACACTTGCACACACACTCACACCTATGACCGATTTAGGATGTCCAATCTACCTACTTCATGTCCTTGGAATGCGGGAAGAAACCAGAGCATCCTGAGGAGCCCCACGCAAACACAGGGAAGACATGCAGGCTCCAATGTTGATAGTATGGTTACAGATATTTCACCTACAAAATAAATGTTTTGAAAGAATTTACAAAGGTAGCAACATAAATACTTCTTTGCCAAACAAGAATGAGTTTTATTAGAAATGTTAAATGCATGAAACTTTTTTTATTTTATTCTACCTATCAAGTCATTATGGCACACCGTTTCATCATCAATTCTTCTTTCATTTCCCCCTTGCATAGAAAAGTACAATGTGTGCTGAACTTTGATCTTGCCTGTATTGCAGGTACCAGAGGCAGAAGTGCAACGAGGTTCATTTTTTGTTCTGTTTACAAGGAAAAAAATTTAGAAAAATGAAATTCTGGTCGAATACAGCAATTGCATATATCTACTAATGAATTGAATAGAAGAAAGGGGAATATGTGCAGTTTAAAAAGATGCATTAACTAGTCTCTAGCAACTTACAAAGGTGTAGTTTTGGGGAAGAGAAGAATGCATAAGAAAATAAAATATTTTCAACT